>NW_016824497.1:9030-58353 GCF_001698545.2 Rhinopithecus bieti
AAAAAAAAAAAAAAAAAAAAAAAAAAAAAGTAAAGTTTGCTAAAAGCTAACAGTGTAACATATATTATCCTAACTTCTAATCTTATGGAAATCAGACCCCACCAGTGCCCCTCAAAGCGCAAGTCCCTCAGCGCAGGGCCATACAACGAATACCCCTACTTATAGAGTTAGAAATGGCCACTGCTACAGGAACCGGAATATCCAGTTTATCTACTTCATTATCCTACTACCACAAACACTCAAAGGATTTCTCAGACAGTTTGCAAGAAACAACAAAATCTATTCTTACTCTACAATCCCAAATAGACTCTTTAGCAGCAGTGACTCTCCAAAACCGCCGAGGCCTAGACCTCCTCACTGCTGAGAACAGAGAACTCTGCATCTTCTTAGGGGAAGAGTGTTGTTTTTACACTAACCAGTCAGGCATAGAACGAGATGTCACCCGGTGTTTACAGGAAAAGTATTCTGAAATCAGACAACGCCTTTCAAACTCTTATATCAACCACTGGCGTTGGGCAACATGGCTTCTCCCCTTTCTAGGTCCTGTGACAGCCATCTTGCTATTACTCACCTTCGGGCCCTTTATTTTTAACCTCCTTGTCAAATTTGTTTCCTCTAGAATCAAGGCCATCAAGCTACAGATGGTCTTACAAATGGAACCCCAAATGAGCTCAACTAACAACTTCCACCGAGGACCCCTGGACTGACCCACTGGCCCTTTCGCTGGCCTAAAGAGTTCCCCTCTGGAGGCCACTACAACTGCAGGGCCCCTTCTTCGTCCCTGTCCAGCAGGAAGTAGCTACAGCGGTCATTGCCTAATTCCCAACAGCAGTTGGAGTGTCCTGTTTAGAGGGGGGATTGAGAGGTGAAGCTGGCTGGGCTTCTGGGTCCACTGATGGAATTACCCCATGTGCTATCACCATCCGAAAGTAGGCTGCCGTGTTCCTACTACAATCCCTGTCAGGGTTGGAGGGCAGACCTGAAAGACTGGGTGAGAGTAAACCCTTCCAGCACGGGCAGTGGCAAACAGTGGCTGGCTTGTTAAAGATTTGGAAAGATCAAAACTGAGTGAAGGATGAGGAGGAGGTCTGGAAGAGAGATGTGTGGATGTTCCTCTCTGGACTTACAGTGTAAAGCTGGCCTATCCATGCAAAGACCCACCAGAAGGTATCCACAGGGAAGAAGCCTTCAGTAACCAGGTGGACAAGAAAGTCACTCTTGTGGGCATCTGCTGGCCTTTTGCCAGCTACCCTACTGCCTGCTGACTGGGACCATCTACAAAGTGATGTCAGCAGAAAGGAGGCTCTGCAAGAAATTAGTAACAGTCTTAGCCTTGTTAAACGGCATGCAGATGTATGGGGGAGCCTGTTCAGGTCAAGCCTCCTGTTTTCTTAAAAATTCACATACATTTTATATCCTAAAATAACAAACACTTACATGGCATTTACCATGAGCCAGGCACTATAAAGAGCATTTTTACATATATCAACTCACTGAATTCTCACAATAACTCCATTTTTCTAACCGGGGAAACTGTGGCCTTCAGAGGTCAATAATTTTCCCAAGGCTGCACAGCTAAGATGCAGCAGTATCAGAAATGGAAGCAAAGAGTTTAGATCCAGAGTCTGGACTAGCTCACTATGCCACTCTCTACAAAAATTATACAATATTTGTTTACTACAAAAACAGCAGCTCCAGTCTCTTCCTCTACTTTTTAGCATAAAACTAGACTTATGAAAGGATGCTCATGTTTATCATTTGACATTGTCTGTCTGCCCCTTGACATATGGATGCCAACTCCTGGAAGCCATGTATCTCAATTAGAGAAGGACATTACTAGAGCAAGCATTTCAACTATAGTACAGCTGTAGCCATAGAATTTGTGGTATGCATCTGGTAAAACTGAGAGGTGAAGTCAGCTGGGCTTCTGGATGGGGTGGGGACTTGGGGAACTTTTCTGTTTAGCTAAGGATTGTAAACGCACCAATCAGCACTGTGTCTAGCCAATCCGGTGGGGACTTGGAGAAGTTTTGTGACTAGCTAAAGGATTGTAAACGCACCAATCAGCACTCTGAATCTAGCTAAAGGTTTGTACACGCACCAATCAGCACTCTGTCAAAATGGACCAATCAGCTCTCTGTAAAACAGATCAATCAGCTCTCTGTAAAATGGACCAATTAGCTCTCTGTAAAATGGACCAATCGGCAGGATGTGGGTGGGGCCAAATAAGGGAATAAAAGCAGGCCACCCAAGCCAGCAACAGCAACCCACTTGGGTCCCCTTCCACCCTGTGGAAGCTTTGTTCTTTGCTCTTCACAATAAATCTTGCTGCTGTTCACTCTCCGGGTCCACACTGCCTTTATGAGCTGTAACACTTACCGCACAGGTCTGCAGCTTCACTCCTGAAGCCAGCAAGACCATGAACCCACCAGGAGAACAAACAACTCCAGACGCACAGCCTTTATGAGCTGTAACACCCACCACGAAGGTCTGCAGCTTCACTGCTAAAGCCAGTGAGACCACGAACCCACTGGGAGGAAGAAACTCCGGACACATCTGAACATCTGAAGAAACAACCTCTGGACACATCTTTAAGAACTGTAACACTCACCACGAGGGTCTGTGGCTTCACTCTTAAAGTCAGTGAGACCAAGAACCCACCAATTCCGGACACAAAACTATCAGAATAAAGTTCTAGTAACTTCCTAGGAAGGGGTCTAAAATAGATCTATCTTGTACTATATCCCATCATGTTACACCATAATTCTACTGGAAATGTCAGAGAAGTTTCCAAGTCAAGAAGAATAGAGCTCTTCTAGAATTACAAAATTTTGGCAACATACTTTCTGTGGGGGAGTTAGAACATAAACATAAGGATGGAATCAATTCAAAAGTTGATCCTATTAAACCTGAAAATAGGTGGAACTAAGATTAATAAAAACACCATCAAAGAAATTATAATTTAAGCCTTCAGGTTGGTGATTGAACAGATTAGAATTTTAGTCTTATTTTTCAGTCTAGGATATGAGATCATTCTAATGACAAATACTTGAGAAAAAAGTAAACACTAAAAAGTAATTCAGTGTTGACCAAATATTGCTAAAACCAGTAATTTATTCCCCACATTAGAAATAATGTGGTTAACCACATTTTGAAAAATGGTTTTACACAGGAAAACTACTGCTATATCATGATCAAACGTTGTAACAAGAACTCCAGATCTCTGTCTCGTGCCCATTTCAGTTGAAAAAAAAAGTGTTCTGAAGGTTGTTTAAATGTAGGGAAAGTGTGCATTTCTAAAAGCTTCCTTCTTCCTTGTGGAGTACCCTACATGATGGCTTAACTTACTTATTTGGCAGCTAGAGCATGTGGAAGGCAATTGACAGAAACACACTTGACTATTTCTTGATAACATACCAGGGGCACCGCGCGGGAAGTCTCAACACGAGGTCTCGGTGCAGTTGAATACATGTAGTTGAAGAGTCTGTCAATTTTCCTCAAAGGAACACCACCTCCTCGGTCACTCATCTAAGAAAAGAAAAGGATCATGCTCTATGCCCGAGTCCTCAAAACAGCAAAATATCAACACATACTCATAGCATCACAGGTTAACTGCTGGTGGGAGAGTGTTGAGTTGTTGTTTTTTTTTTTTTTTTTTTTTGAGATGGAGCCTCGCTCTGTCACCCAGGCTGGAGTGCGGGTGGTGCGATCTCAGCTCACTACAACCTCTGCCTCCCAGGTTCGTGCCATTCTCCTGCCTCAGCCTCCCAAGTAGCTGGGACTACAGTCGCCTGCCACCACGCCCGCCTAATTTTTTTGTTTTTGTTTTTTTTTAGTAGAGACAGGGTTTCACCATGTTAGCCAGGATGGTCTTGATTTTCTGANTTGAGATGGAGCCTCGCTCTGTCACCCAGGCTGGAGTGCGGGTGGTGCGATCTCAGCTCACTACAACCTCTGCCTCCCAGGTTCGTGCCATTCTCCTGCCTCAGCCTCCCAAGTAGCTGGGACTACAGTCGCCTGCCACCACGCCCGCCTAATTTTTTTGTTTTTGTTTTTTTTTAGTAGAGACAGGGTTTCACCATGTTAGCCAGGATGGTCTTGATTTTCTGACCTCATGATCCACCTGCCTCGGCCTCCCAAAGTGCTGAGATCACAGGCATGAACCACCACACTTGGCCTGAGCGCTGCTTTTGAAAATGAATACAACACAATCCAAGTTGCCAGTATAAGCATTTCCCTCGCTGCTGAACCCAACCCAACTCCTCTAATATGTGAAACTCTAATACATAAACTCCATCATAATACTGCTGTGGCTTTGTATATTGCCAGGAGTCTCATTAACAGTGCATTATAGCACAGAACTGGACACAAGTTAACCCTATCTTGTATGTAACTATAATTTGTTATTCCTTTCTGGTGGGCAGCGTGGTGACTAGAATCAAACATGCACACCTGTAATCCAGCACTTTGGGAGGCAGAGGCAGGTGAATCACTTGAAGTCAGGAGTTCAAGACCAGTTTGGCCGACAGAGCAAAATCCCATCTCTACTAAAAATATAACAATTAGCCAGGTGTGGTGGCACATGCCTGTAGTCCCAGCTACTTGGGAGGCTGAGGCAGAAGAATTGCTTGAACGCAGGAGATGGAGGTCACAGTGAGCCAAGATCGTACCACTGTACTCTAGCCTGGGCTACAGAGCAAGACTCCTTCTCAAAATAAATAAATAAAATAAATAAAATAAAAATAATAAAAATGCAGGTATTAGGCTGGGCATGGTGATTTATGCTTGTAATCTCAGCACTTTGGGAGACTGAGACAAGAGAATCACTTGAAGCCAGGAGTTTGAGATCAGCCTGCACACCTGAGATCAGAGTTAAGACCCCATCGCTGCAAAAAATTTTCCAAAATTAGCTGGGCATGGTGGCATACAATTGTGATCCCAGCTACTTGGGAGGCTGAGGAAGGAGGGTCACTTGAGCCCAGGAGGTGGAGGCTATAGTGAGCTATGATTGCACCACTGCACTCCAGCCTGGGTGACAGAGTGAGCCACTGTCTCTAAATTAAAAGAAAAAAAAAAAAAAAGAAAAAATGCATATATTGGCTGGGTGTGGTGGCTCACACATATAATCCCAACACTTTGGGAGGCCATAACAGGGGGATCACTTGGGCCCAGCAGTTCCAGACCAGCCTGTGCAATATAGTGAGACTCCATCTCTACAAACAAAACAAAACAAAAACAAAAACAAACAAAAAAAAAAACTTTAAAATTAGCCAGATGTGGTAGTGCATGCCTGTAATCCCAACTATTTGGGAGGCTGAAGCAGGAGGATCACTTGAGCCCAGGACTTCGAGGCTGTAGTGAGCTATGATCTCACCACTGTACTCCAACCTGGGTGACAGAATAAAATCCTGCCTCTATTAAAAAAAAAAAAAAATGCATGTACCTTTCCCACAATGTCACTTCCAGAAATTTATCCTAATAAGCAGAAAAGCATGCAAAGCATGTATGAGAACATCCATCATAGCTCTATGCAGAATACCTAAAACTAAACAACCTAAATAGGAGATTAGTTAAGTAAAAGAAAGTACATTCTAAAATAGGATATTGTTAATCATTAATTAGATATTATACAGAACTCTATATACTGGCTTAAGAGATATTAAGCAGGAAAAAAAAAAAAACCAGTTACAAAGAAGCATTTATAATACTTTGTAAAATTCTATTATAAAAGGTCTGAAATGATACATAATTTTATTGTCTGTAGAATGAGTAATTTTCTCTTCTTGTTTGGGGTTTTCAGTTTCTGAATTTTCTTCACAATTACTTTAACAGGAAAAAAACAGTATAATTTTCATTTTCAGGTAGAAAAAAACAGAACCGTTACTTTGTGTTTGCATCTACAAGCAATTTTACAGCCTAGAACCCCAGAACACTTTCTGATGTGTTTGTAAGGCATGTAAGGTCTTTACATTTTTATATCATTTTTCAACTCAAATAAACAGTATGGCAAATCAAATTTAGTAATTTAATTACGTATAATTTTTGTTTTCCTTCAAAGTTAACATGGACTTATTTTCCTAGCTAGTATCCAGCTTATATTCTCATCTACTATAGCCATTTTCCTTTGTCACAGAATCTGAATTGATTTTACTGCCTATAACAATATAGTTGTCATACACAAATCTGCTTTTAATTCATGTATATATAAAATAGTACTGAGTAATATGTATTAAAAGTCAGTAGGCTGAATGGCTTACAGTTTTATATATTTAAAATTTTTTACAGTATGTATATATTACCTTTATAATGGTAATTATGGAAATATTTTGATTTTATAACTAAAAAATCTGCCTTGAAATCCCCATTTAAAAATCTGCCTCCGGCCGGGCGCAGTGGTCAAGCCTGAATCCCAGCACTTTGGGAGGCCGAGACGGGCGGATCACGAGGTCAGGAGATCGAGACCATCATGGCTAACACTGTGAAACCCCGTCTCTACTAAAAAATTAGAAAAAAACTAGCCGGGGGCATGTGGCGGCGCCTTGTTAGTTCCAGATACTCGGAGAGTGAGGCGGGAGAATGGCGTAAAGCCGGTAGGCGGAAGCTTGCAGTGAGCTGAGATCCGGCCACTTGCACTCCAGGTCCGGGCGACAGGAGCGATACTCCGTCTCAAAAAAAAAAAAAAAAGAAAAAAAAAAAAAAAACCTGCCTCTAATACATCTAAAATTAAGTAATTACACTATCAAAGTATACAAGGACTTTATTAGGAACTTGTGGCTGGGTGTGGTGGCTTACACCTATAAACCCAGCACTTTGGGAGGCCAAGGCGGGTGAATCACTTGAGGTCAGGAGTTCAAGACCAGCCTGGCCAACATGGCAAAACCCTGTCTCGACTGAAAACACAAAATTATCCAGGCATCATGGTGCATGCCTGTAATCTCAGCTACTTGGGAGGCTGAGGCACAAGAATCTCTTGAATCCAGGAGGAGGCTGCAGTGAGCCAAGGTTGTGCCACTGTACTCTAGCCTGGGTGATACAGCAAGACTCTCAGTTAAAAAAAAAAAAAGAAAGAAAAAAAAACTTTTATGTAGTATGATGCTTGAAATTGCTCTTGGCCCTGTAAAGCAATTTATTTTAGTAAGATGAATAAAGAGCTCTGGGTATTTTGAGAAATTCAACAATTTGTTAATTATTCATCCTTTAATGATATGCTCTGCTACACATTTGCTAGTAACATGAATAAGAAGTATGCGCATTCTATAAATACATGAAGGGAGTAAAGAACATATTAGAATAGATATTGAGATAAAAAGGTAGACTTGAGTAAATATTTCCTGGTTTTCCTTAACCTTTTGGCCAGGGAGACTGTAACAACAACCTGGCAAGTACAAAATAAGAAGCCATTTCCAGCCTTAGGATGCATGGGAAAATAACAGGGGTCAAGCAGACAGGACAGAGAGGATGTGAGAAGCATCATCTTGCTAGAGGTAAAGGGGCAAACTAAGCCACAGGAATAGAGTTAGAAACTACAGTCAAAGTAGTACTTTGCTTTGCAGTCAACAACACAAGAAACTGGAGCCAGTGGATTTTAAAGTAGGCGAAAGAGTTTCCAAAAGAGCAGTAATAGATTATTGAAGGATCCAAGTTCTTCAGGAAAAGGAAGGGAGGGAATAATGGTAGAGACAGACATTGTCTGTATATATTCAAGGCAAGAAGAATGGTACCTTTGATGACAAATGTATTGAAAGAGAGATGTGAAAACTAACACGAAACCCTATTAAGATAATGAGGTAAGCAATGTCAACAGGAAGGCCAAGGAAGAGAAGTTCGCCAATTATTTTTAAAGTTTTCTCTTCAGCGCACAAAATCACCACATGTCAATGTCATCTAACCAAGAGCTGCCGTCCCTACCTTCCTGTTCCTAGTAACACTAGGCTCGCTAGGTTAATTCATGTGAATTCCAGGCCCAGACGAAATGAACCACTACTGACTAGATGACAGCTCTAAAGCCAAGACATTCAACCAACCGTGTATTCACCCAGAGTTCCTAAAGTTTCTTAGCCAACAGCGTTTTCACTGTTAAGTTTGTACAACAGTAAATGAACCAAGACATTTACATTTTAATTTAAATGACATGTAGGCTGGGCACTGTGGCTCACACCTATAATCCCAGCACTTTGGGAGGCTGAGGTGGGCAGATCACTTGAGGTCAGGAGTTCAAGACCAGCCTGGCCAACATGGTGAAACTCCGTCTCTACTAAAAATACAAAGATTAGTCAGGTGTGGTGGCACACACCTGTAAATCCCTGCTACTCAGGAGGCTGAGACAGGAGAATTGCTTGAACCCGGGAAAGAGAGGTCGCAGTGAGCCGAGATTCTGCCACTGCACTCCAGCCTGGGTGACAGAATAAGACTCCATCTATTAAAAAAAAAAAAAGACGTGGCTATAACACATAGGTTATTTATAGATTATATATTAAACACAGAATTGAAAGAGCAGCTAGGGCTGAAAGACAGAAACAACAACTTTTGTATAGGTTTTTAGCAGAAGGATAAAAGGTAAAAAATGTCAATAATTTGAATAAGCTAAGAAAAAAATGGGAAAGAAAAAAAACCAAGCCTTGATTCTGAAAGTCTAGGGTAAGTAATGGGGATAAAAGCTCGAATGAAGAAAAAGCAAGAATTTAACATGTAAAGACAGACTGCAAGAGGAGATTCCTTCATGTGACCTTGGATGTGAGGGGAGAAACAACAGGTGAAGGCAGAGCCTAATACAGACAGCACTTCTAGAATAGTCTTTTTGAGACCTTTACAAGCCTCTGTATTTTATTTTAAACAGCTTTATTCAAACATAATTAACATAGCAGGCTTCTAGAACAGTCTTTTTGAGACCGATACAAGCCTATTTTATTTTAAACAGCTTTATTCAGATATAATTTACATAGCAGACTGGACGCAATGGCTGATGCCTGTAATCCCAGCACTTTGGGAGGCGGAGGCAGACAGATCACTTGAGGTCAGCAGCTCGAGACCAGCCTGGCCAACATGGCAAAACCCCATCACTACTAAAAATACAAGAATTAGTCGGGTGTGGTGGCAGGCGCCTGTAGTCCCAGCTACTAGGGAGGCTGAGGTAGGAGAATCGCTTGAACCTGGGAGGCTTGCAGCAAGCTGAGATCACGCCACTGCACTCCAGCCTGGGCAACAGAGGGAGACTCCATCTCAAAAAAGATAAAAATAATTTACATACCATATAATTTATGTACTTAAAGTATATAATTGAATGATTTTTAATATAGTCATAGATATGTGCAACCATTACCACAGTCAATTTTAGAATATATTCATCACCTCCAAAAGAAACCCTGGCTCCTTTAGTGGCCATATCCCTAGGCAACCACTAATCTACTTTCTGTCCCTATGTATTTGCCTATTCTAGACATTTCACGTAAATAAAATCATATAATATATGGCCTTTTGTGATTGGCTTCTTTCACTTAGCATAATGTCTTCAATGTTATAACAACCAGTTTGTAGCATATATGAGTATTTCAGTGCTTTGTGGCCAAATAATATTCCACTGTATGGACACACCACATTTTGTTTATCCGTTCATTAGCTGATAGATATTTGGGTTGTTTCTACCTATATACTATTGTGAATAGTGCCACTATGAGTATTTGTGTGTAAGTTTTTGCCTAAATATTCTCAATCCTTTGAGGTATAGTCGTAGGAGTGGGATTGCCGGGTCATTATGAATTTTTCTTTACATCATAAAGACAGATTACCTAAGCGAAGCCCATCCACCAGCACAGAAGTAATCTCTTCTGAGAGTCTAAGAACTCAGTAAACCTTGATCCATGCAATGATAGATATTAGCAATAGAAATCAGCTGCAGACCAAAATGGTAAATAAAGCACTTCTAATAGAAACAGAAAAAGGTACAAGAAAGAACATGCTGCAGCACAACTTAAGCCCCAAACCAGAAGACCAGTGGGTCTTTTCTTGACTATGTAAACCTTAATGGGCAAGTAGCTGACACATAAATAACCAAAAAATAGACACATTAGCATCTGAGCTTAAAAAAAAAAAGTGATACATTCATACTGTTTTTACAGCAAACAGATGGCATTGCCATTTATTGACTTATTTGTGCCTAGCCCTTTAAAATGAACAACCAGGAGAGAAACAGACAAAAAGAAACTCAGGAAATGGACAATGCAGGGTGCAGAGGCAAATTAGTTTAAAAAAAAAAAAAAAGATAATGTCCTCAGAGCAATAAAATAAAACTAGAGCAGAATTCTAAAAAGGGATTAATTCTAAAAATAAGAATTCTTGGAAATTTGTAAGATAATAGAAATAAGAGTTCAATAGAAGGGCTGGGAATTTGAAGTCAAGGAAATCTCACAGAATAGAATAAAAAGTTGAAGCGATGAAAAACAGGAGAAAAGAAGATAAAAAACAGGGAATGATGTCATGAAGCCCAACATCCTCCTTATATGACTATCAGAAAGAGACTAAACACACACTGAAAAGGAAAATACCAAGAAAATCATGGGAAGTTCAAAAGACCATAGCCCAATAAATAAAAGGCCCACACCAAGTCACATCACTGAAATTTCAGAACACAGCTTTAAAAAAAAAAAAAAAAAAAAAAGTTAAAACTCCAGTTAAACAAAAGTAGACACCTAAAACTGGTCACATAAAAGGAAGAGGAATTGTAATAAACGTTGTCTTCTCAAAAGAACAGCAGGAGTGACATCAGCAAAATAGGAGAGAAAGAACTTGCAAAAGTGTCTCCTCTATCAAAGCACCAAAAGAAGAAAAAAAAAAAGGAGGGGGGGTGGGGGGCGGTGTCACAAAAATCATGAAGAATCAACTTTGACAGAATTCTGGAAATTAACTAAAGGCATGCAGCAATCTGGGGAACATTTATTAAAGTAAAACAACTGAATCCCTAAAAGAACAGTAAGCATTTTAACTTGTTCCTATCCTGCTCCCCCTCCCTCCAATAAATATGCAATCAGAGTGAAACCAGCAGCCTGGTAGCCGCTGGGAAGACTGTATTTATTTGACCTGACTCTGAGCTCCCCAGTACAAAAGTCTTGCATCCCACCCCCATCCCTGGAAACATCCGTCAAAAACAATTAGCAGTAACTGATTAATTTGAGGGCTGCAGTAGGCACTGGACAACAAAAAAGCTTAACAGGAAGGTCTAGGGAATGAGATAGCCATAGGAGCTTTGAAAAACTCAGCTATCTCCTGGGAATCTGAAAGGCCATACTGATGCCCAGGGTCATGCTCAGGAAAGACATGAGAAGACCCTAAGCTCTCACCTCTAATTGCTCTATGCCAGCAGGACCTAAAGGTTAAGGTACAGTTGTCAACTGCCTGGCTGACAGTTGAAGATATTCTCTTAAACACTTCTCCTATACACACACAGAGTCCCCTGGCAAAGACTGGGAAACTTACTGATTCCACTTATTTGAGGAAATCTCAGTCCAGTCATTAGTTGACCACTAAGCTAAATGAGCAGAGACTTCAGAGACCACACACAACAAATAACTCAAACTTAACTCCAAAAAAAGAACTCCAAAAAAAAAAAATTACAAAACAATAAGAGAAACAACCTTGGGGAGAGGGCAGTATCTGATCTCCAGGGCTGTCAAAATATATTATTTTAAATGTCTAGTTTTCTACAAAAATAACAAGATATGGAAAGAAACAAAAAAGTATTGGCCATACACAGGCAAGGAAAAGTCAGTCAATAAACTATACGTCAGTCAGTAAACTCAGACTCTGTAAACAAACACTAAAGAACTAAAGTATGAGGATGTCTCAAAATAGAAAATTTTAAATGATACAACAATAAAAGATATGGCAATAAAAATGATATGCATCAAGATTTAGCAAAGGTGAAAAAACATGATAGACATTATATAAGATAACTAAGTTGAAATTCTGGAGTTGAGAAGTACAATAAATGAAATGAAAATTTCACTAGAGGGGTTCAACAGCATATTTGAGCATGTGAAAGAAAAGAATCAGTGATAGTGAAGACAGGTCAATTGAAATTATACAGTCTGAGAAACAGAAAGAGAAATGACTCATCACATATGTGCAATATTCAATAAGATTGTAACAGCTGATTTCTCATCCAAAATCATGGAGGCTGGAAGGCAGTGAGGTAACATATTCCAAAGTGCTGAAAGAAAAAGACTATCAACAAGAATTCTACAACCAGCAAAACTATCCTTCAAAAATGACGGAGAAATTAAGACATTTCCTGATAAGCAAAAACTGAGAGAGATCATCACTGGTAGATATGTGCTATCAAGAAATACCAAAGGGAATCCTTCAGGCTGAAACAAAAGGATACTAGACAATACATTGAATCCATGTGAAGAAATAAACAGTACCAGGAAAAGTAATTACAAAAGTAAGTATAAAGGATAATATGAGTATATTTTTTGTTTGTAACTCTTTTTGTGTCCTATCTGATTTAAAAGACAATTGCATAAAATAATTATACATCTCTGTAGACAGGTCCACAATGTACAAAAATGTACGTTATATGACAATAACAGCACAAAGGATGGGTGGGGAAGGGCAAAGGCCTATTTAGGAGAAAAGCCATTGTATATTATTTAAAGTAAATTGGTATTAATCTGAACTAGATATTAAATTAAGGTGTTAATTGTAATCCCCAGGATAATCACTTAAAAAACTCAAAGAAATACAGTAACAAAAACAAGAACAAAATTAAAACAATGTAATACAAAGTATCATTTTAACAAAAGACAGTAATAATGAAGAAATAATAAAAAATGATATGACATATATTGAAGACAAAACGGCAAACATAAACCAAAATTACTGTTAATTACATTAATACTAATTACATTAAATGTAATTGATCTGACATTCCAATTAAAAGGTGGACATTGGCAGAATGGTTTTAAATTCTAACTATATGCTATAAAGAGACATATTTTAGACTGAAAGGCACAAAGGTTTAAATTAAAAGTCTGGAAAGATACACTATGAAAACAAAAACAAAAAGAGAGTTGGGATGGTTACACTAACTTCAAACAAAATATATTTTAAAACAAAAATTGTTACAAGAGACAAAATAGAAGATTTTTTGATGATATAAGGTTAATAAACAAAAAAGATATAATAATTAAAAACATATATGTACTCAACAGAGCTCCAAAATACATGAAGCAAAACTGATAGAACTGAAGGGAGAAATAGACAATTCAACAATAATTGGAGACTTCAATACTCCACTTTCAACAATGGATCTAACAATTACAAGATTAACAAGGAAAGACAAGCTTGTACAACACTACAAACCAACTAAACCTAATAGCTATCTGTAGAACATTGAACAGCAGCAGAATGCACACTTTTCTCAAGTACACATGGAACATTCTCCAGGATAGACCCTATGTTAGGCCATAAAATGAATCTCAATAGATGTATACTTGAAATCATACAAAGTATGTTTCCAATCACAACAGAATGAAATTTAAATGATTAAGAGAAAACATGGGAAATTCACAAGTATGTGGCAATTAAAACAACCCACTCCTATTAACCAATGGAAAAAATCCAAATGGAAACTAGAAAATACTTTGAGATGAATGAAAATGAAAACAAAACATGAAAAACTTGTAAGATACAGACAAAGCAGTGCTTAGAGTAAAATTTACAGTTGTAAAATGTCTCAAATGAATAACCAAAACTTCCACCTTTAGAAACTAGAAAAACAGGGGCAAAATAACACCAAAGCAAGCAGAAGGAAGGAAATTATAATAAAGCCTAGAGTGTAACTAATGAAATACAGAATAGAAAAATGGAGAAAACCAGTGAAATAAAAAATTGGTTCTTTAGAAAGATTAACAAAATTGATAAATATTTAGCTATATTGACCAAGAAAAAAAAAAAAAGAAGACTCAAATTTATAAAACCAGGAATGAAAGTGGGGACCATCACTACCAACCTTACAAAAATATAAAGGATTATTAGGGAATACTATGAACAATTGTGTGTAATAATTAGATAACCTAAATGAAACGGACAAATTCCAATAAAAATACAAACTATTGACACAGCTCAGGAAGAAATGGACAATTTGAATAGATAGCAAATGTATTATTTATATTTATTTATTTTATTATTATTATTTGACACAGAGTATTGATCTGTCGCCCAGGCTAGAGTGCAATGGCACAATCTCAGCTCACTGCAACCTCTGTCTCCCGGGCTCAAGTGATTCTCCCGCCTCAGCCTCCCAAGTAGCTGGGATTACAGGCACACACCACTGTGCCTGGCTGATTTTTGTATTTTTAGTGGAGATGGAGTTTTGCCATGTTGGCCACTCTAGTCTCAAACTCTTGACCTCAGGTGATCCACCTGCCTTGGCTTCCCAAAGTGCTAGGATTACAAGTGTAAGCCACTGTGCCTGGCCTATTATTTATATTTATAAATATCTATCCATAAATCTGAATAAATAACATGTAGAGATTTAACTAGTAATCAAAAATCTTCCCATAAAGACAAGTTCAGGCCCGGAAGTCTTCACTGTTGTGTTCTACCAAACACTGAAAGAATACCAATCCTTCAAAAACTCTTCCAAAATGCAGAAAGAGAGGGAAATTCCCTACTCATTCTATAAGGCCAGTGTCATCCCGATACTAAAACTAAAACGTCACAAGAAACTACAGACCAATAAACATACCTTATGAACATCAATGTAAAAATCCTCAACAAAACAGCATAAACCATAAAAAAATTGAGACTTATCCCAAGAATGCAAGGTTGGTTTGATGTAGAAAAAGCAATGTAATACACTACTTAATAGAACAAAGAACAAACCATACAATCATTTCAATCTCCACAGAAAAAGCACTTGACAAAACTGAATATCCTTTCATGATAAAAACACTCAAACTAAGAACAGAGGTAAACTTTCTCAATCTGATAAAGGGTATCTATGAAAAAAATCAGAGCTAACATCATACTTACTAGTGAAAGACAAGAAGTTCTCCCCCTTAGGATCAGAAAAAAGACAAGGATGTCTCCTGTCAGCACTTCTATTCAACACTGCACTAGAGGTTCTAGCCACACTTACATCTTTTTGCAGAGACATGATCATTTACATAGAAAATTCTAAGTAATCCACAAAAATTTATTCATGCTAGTAAAGACATTTGGCAGGGATGCAGGATACAAGATCAGTACAAAAAAAATCAGTTATATTCCTATCCACTAGCAAAAAGCACTCCAAAAAATGGAATTAAGAGAACAATTCCATTACAACAGCATTAAAAATAATAAAATACTTAGGAATAAATTTAAAAGTCCAAGACTTGTACACTAAAAACCACAAAACATCATTGAAAGAAAGCAAAGAAGACCTATAAAGATGCCCTGTTATAAGTGTAAAGATGTCTTGTATTCATGAATTAGGAGAGTTAATATTGTTAACTCTAAGATGGCAACACTTCCCAAATGATGCCCATCAAAATTCTAGTTGGCATTGTTTTTTGCAGAAATTGACAAGCTGATCCTAAAACCCATGGAAATGTGAGAACCCATAATAGCCAAAATAATCCTGAAAAAGAAGTTGTAGGACTCACACTTGCAAATTTCAAAACTGAAAGCTACAATAATTGAGACAGGCATTAAGCTTGCATAATGAGAGATATATACATCGATGGAATAGAACTGAGAATCCAGAAATAAACCCCATACATTCACGAGCAATTGATTTTTGACAAGGGTGACAAGGCAATTGAATGGGGAAAGAATAGGTTTTTCACAAATGGTACTGGGACAACTGGATATCCACATGTGAAAGAATGAAGATGAACCTCTACCTCAAACCATGTACAAAAATTAACTCAAAATGGATCAAAGACCTTAAATGTAAAAGCTAAAACTATAAAACTCTCAGAAACATAGGCATAAATTTTCAAGACTTTGGAGTGGGCAATGGCTTCTTAGATATAAAGCTGAAATCACATGCAATGTGAAAAAAAAACTGAAAAATTTCAAAACTAAAAACTTTGGCTGGGTGTGGTGGCTCAAACCTGTAATCCCAGCACTTTGGGAGGCCAAGGTGGGAGGACTGCTTAAACTCAGGAGTTCGAGATCAGCCTGCGCAACATAGCGAGACCCCATCTCTATTTTAAAAAGCAAAAAACATAAAAACACAACTTTGTACTTCAAAGGACACTATCAAGAAAGTGAAAAGAACACACAGAATGGGAGAATATACTTGCAAATCATACATCTCATCAGGGACTAGTAACCCCTATACATATATATATACATACACACACACACACACACACACACACACACAGAATCCTTATATATATACATATACATGAGAGACAAAACTCTTACAACTCAACCATAAAAGACAAATAGCCAATTTTAAAGCTGAAAAAAGGATCTTAATCTGCATTTCTTCAAAGATACACAAAAGGCCAATCAGCAAATGAAAAGATGCTCAACATCAGTCATTAGACAAATGCAAATAAAAACCACAATGAGCTACCACTTCACCCTCACAATAATGTCTATAATAAAAAAGACAGACTACAATTGTTGACAAGGACAAGGAAAAACAAGAACCTTTACACATTGCTGATGAGAATGCACAATGGTGCAGGTCCTTTGGAAAACAGTTTGGCAGTTTCTCAAAGTTAAAGTTTCCTATAATTCAGCAATTCAATTCCTAGGTATATACATAAGATAACTGAAACACATGTTCACACAATAATTTGTACACAAATGTTCATAGCCGTATTACTTATAATAACCAAAAAATAGAAAGGAACCAAATGTCTATCAACTGATGAATGCATAACCCAAAGGTGTTATATCCATATAACAAAATATCATTCAGTCATAAAAAGGAATGAAGTACAAATGCATACTATAACATTATAGTAAGTGAAAGAAGTCAGTAACAAAAGACCACATACTGCATGATTAACTTTATATAAAATGCCCAGAAAGAGAAATACACAAACAGAAAATAGATTAGTGGTTGCCAAGGGCTAGAAGAGAGAAAAATGGGAAGTGACTTCATGGGTACTGGTATTTTCCTTTTTTTCTTTTTTGAGACAGAGTCTTGCTCTGTCACCCAGGCTGGAGTGCAGTGGTGTGATCTTGGCTCACTGTAACCTCTGCCTCCTGGGTTCAAGCGATTCTCATGTCTCAGCCTCCTGATTAGCTGGGATTACAGGCGCCTGCCACTACGCCCAGCTAATTTTTTGTATTTTTTTGTAGAGATGGGGTTTCACCATGTTGGCCAGGCTGGTCTTAAACGCCTGACCTCAGGCAATCTGCCCGCCTTGGCCTCCCAAAGTGCCGGGATTACAGGCATGAGCCGCTGTGCCTGACGGAGTACTGGGTTTTTTCTTAGGACTGTTGAAAATGTTCTAGAATGAGACAGCGGCAATACTTGAATAACCTTATGAATTTCACTGAATTGTACCTTTTAAAAAAAGGAACAATGGATGCCTTCAAACTTTTGCAAGATGATTATTCTCAACTTTGAATTTCATATACAAACTTAAATATTGGGATAATAGTATAGGGAAAGTGGCCCTTGGGCTAGGGGAGGGGAGCAGGTGCTCTATCAAAGAGAGCTAACTCCTCAACTGCTATAACAGAAAGGTAATATTTACTGTTTAAAATGTAAACATTAGGCCAGGCGCAGTAGCTCATGCCTGTAATCCCAGCACTTTGGGTGGCTGAGGCAGGCGGACAACTCAAGGTCAGGAGTTCGAGACCAGCCTGGCCAATGTGGTGAAACCCCATCTCTACTAAAAAACAAAAAATTAGCTAGGCGTGGTGGCGGATGCCTGTTATCCCAGCTACTTGGGAGGCTGAGGCAGGAGAATCGCTTGAACCCGGGAGGCAAAGGTTGCAGTGGGCCAAGATCATACTACTGCATTCCACCCTGGGTGACAGAGCGAGACTCCATCTCGAAAAAAGAAAGACTAGGAATCTCTGAGTAACTCAGAGTAATGAGGCCCACAAAGGGCCAGGAACTGACACATTTGATTTTTTATAGTCTCTGCATTTATTACTTTAATATAAATTTTTAGTGATTATTAAAAGAGAAACACACTATCATACTCTTAAGAAACTAGTGCCAGGCACAGTGGCTCACACCTGTAATACTAGTGCTTTGGGAGGCCAAGGTGGGAGGATCACTTGAGACCAGGGGTTTTGAGATCAGCCTGGGCAACAGTAAGACCTAGTCTCTACCCCCCAAAATTATTTTAATTAGCCAGGCTTGCATGCCTGCAGCCTGCAGTCCCAGTTACTCTGGAAGCTATGGGAGGAGGATCGCTTGAGCCCAGGAGTTTGAGGTCACAGTGAGCAATGATCATACCACTGCACTCCAGCCTGAGTGACAGAAAACAATTTTTAATAACATTTAAAAGAAGAAACTGAGCCACCTGAACAACGTAATAGAAAAGGTCTAGTCCTGGGGACAGAAGACTGGATATCATGTCCCATGGTATTAATGCCCTGTGTGATCCTGAGCTAATCACCGTGTCTTAGTCACCTCACCTGTAAAAGTGAGGATAAAATTACCTGCATTATGAGAATCAAATGAAACAAACTAGATTAAAAAGCATTGTTTTAAAATGTTTAAATTATATATTAAATACTATCGCCATAATACTGCAACTGCAACTATCCAAATATTTTAGATCTTATCAAAGAGATATTCATGATAAATTGTCTATCTCCAAGATTTATTTTAACTTGAATCACCTGGACGGGGAACCAGACTAGAAAAGATGCAAGGAGTAACTATAATCCACCAGCTCAATGAAGCAATGTGCTTATTATCTATTACAGACAAGATTCTTTTCCCCTGAGAGATTATGTCTTTTAAAATTATGTGTATGGTTACCTTTGCATGTCTGTACATCAATTACAAAAAAAAAAAAACCACCAAACACATTTACCTTCACAGTCAAATCCTCATTACCCAGCGTGACATGAACTTGAATAGGGGGGTAAACACCTCTGTTGGCATGGTGTTCCATAGTGGCTCTCATTGCATTCTGAAACACATTAGGGTTGTATTAAAAATACAGCTTTTTAGAAAGGGCAAAGTATAATTTTCAAGTACATAGGCACTATTTGAAGTTTTTAAATTTGATGAAAATATGCCAAAGAACCACAATTCTTATAACCACATTTAAAGTTTTTTTTTTTAATGGAGTCAATTTGGGGGGGGGATCTAAAGGATATTCTGACCTAAAGATTCCAACTAAATTCTGCATATTTTCCAAAGTCAGACTTCAAAACACTTTAAACTAGTTACATTAAAGCAGAAAACTCTGTTCAAACACTTTTATAATTTTAGTAAATGATGGGCAAAACATTTTTGAAAATGTAGTTTCAGCTCTATTTTCAGAACTATTTAAAAAACTGTCAAAAATTTCTTTAAAGGAAAATAATTTTTTTTCATATAGTAGTAACAGCGATGGTCATATTTGATGGAGCAATGAATCCCTTTATCTCTAGCTTGAAATTAAGGGTACTGACACCGTAAAGCTGCTTTGACTACTTTCTAAAGGAAATAGGGTACACAGTGCCAACATATCAGAAGCCTTGAACAATATCATGACATTCAGCATTGCAGTAGAAAATGATACAAACTAGATGTAACTAAAAAAGCATCTGAATTTGGCAGTAAGTGTGTGTGGCCCTGGCACAGTAATTGCGATTGAGTCCCCTTATGGAGGAGATTCCATCATTTCCATCAAAGGCAGTTTAAGATTAGGTTTCAGGTGAAAGCCATTATTACTGACATTATGTACAATATGTAATATTATATGGAATGCCTCAATCATAGGGCACAAGATCTTTATGCCACTGGAATTTCAAGGAAAAAATTCATGTTAATACTTTAAGTGCCCATCACTACTTGTTTAACAACTTGGATAAAAAGGTTTTGGGGCTAGGTGCAGTGGTTTATGCCTGTAATCTCAACACTGGGAATCCAAGGCAGGACTGCTTGAGGCCAGTTCAAGGGCAGCCTAGGTAACAAAGTGAGACCTCAATGCTACAAAAAATAAAATAAATATTTTTGAAAAGATTTTGTAAGGTATTAAATACATTTTTGCTGTCTTAAAAGAAAGAACATTTTGGTGGTGTTCTAAGACATTCGGTCAGTTTTTCTGTGTTTCAGTGCACTTTTCCTTTACATTATCAGATTGACAGCCACCCCCTCTCTCTTCTAGTTTGCTGCTGGCTGATGAAACAGAACTAAAGAGAGACTACAAGCTTCTGATGGAGGGCAACTGTTTTCACCCACCAGGACCTGTGCCCCTTACTCCTCACCCATTTTCCTGTCAACCAGCAAGTATCATGGGCGGGGAAAAAAGATACTCTCAATATTACTAGCATAATTTGTTTTCAAAATTTGTTGTAAAGAGCGAAGATAACAGCAGAAACTCTGTAAGTCAATATAAATGACCTCCCTCTCCCAAGAAAAGCCAGACCAAAAAAAGAATTCTGGTCCTTTGAGGGTAACAAGTTGAGAATCACTCGTCTAAATATTGTTTAAAAATGTAAAGATAACTTTATTGAACATCTATATGTAATATGTTGCCACTGTACTGGACACTTAGTATGTTATTCCCAATTGTCATAAACAATCCTGGACAGTATTCTTGTTTTACAGAAAAGGAAACTGAGGCTCAGAGAGGTTGAATGACTTGCCCAAGGTCACACACATATTAAGTGCCATAATTGGGATTCAAACCCAGGTCTTTCTGACTCCATAGTCTGAGCTCACTACCACATGAATGTGTCTCCCTGTGTTGATAAAAGGCTGATCTCCAGCAATGTGATATGATACTGACATGAAATGGCACTTCTTAATAGGAGAACCTAGTGGAATATTTGGCTTTCAGAGCAGATTCCTAACCTCAGGAAAGTACTGGTAAAGGTTATGTAATACTATTTTACAAACCTTGAAAAGTTCAAACACCATGTGATAGAGATGGGATGGTACATAAACCACTTGTATTGGCTGTCCTGGTGATTTTGCTACAGAGCAGAAGAGAAAAATATGAAAGTACAGAGAGATGTGCTTTAAAGCATTTTTAAGAATAAACGGTGTAGTGATGAAAAGAAAACATTAACTACGGAGGACAGTATAATCTGGGAGAGAACTGCCACACCATTTCTTCAATGTATTAGTGTTTGAACCCATACCCACAAGTATTTACAACTCACGATGACAAGAGCCCTGTGGTCACTTCTCACAATCTTGTGTAACAAGCGAACCAACCCATGCAACCATTTTTCTCTAGGATGGTAAAGTCTTTTTAAACATCGCTCAACTGTTGGGTAGGAATTTTACTTTCCAAATAGAGAAGTGTTAAAGTCCATAAATTCCACAGTCCAATTCACATGCATATATTCTTTTTTTTTTTTTGAGACAGAGTCTTCCTCTGTCGCCCAGCCTGGAGTGCAGTGGCGCAATCTCAGCTCACTGCAACCTCTGCCTCCCGGGTTCAAGCAATTCTCCTACCTCAGCCTCCCGAATAGCTGGGATTACAGGCACCCACCACCACGCCTGGCTGATTTTTCTATTTTTAGTAGAGATGGGGTTTCACCATATTGGCCCAGGCTTGTCTCAAATTCCTGACCTTGTGAGCCGCCCTCCTCGGCTTCCCAAAGTGCTGGGATTACAGACGTGAGCCACCGCGCCCAGCCCATACATTCTTTAAGCCATTTTCAGAATGTTTCACCTGGGCGGAATATTGTTTATTTCAGGCATTTCAATTGATATAAAGCTGAATAAAAAAAAATGAGCTAGCATCAATTTCTCGAGACAGTAATTAATTCTACATTTAAACACTTAACAGGAGCCCCACTGGGGGTGGTGATAGGGGTGTGTGTAAAACAGACATTTAGTAGAACAAATGATTAAGACTCATGATATCTTAGAATTCTAATTCAACCAATAAATCAGACCTTCCTCTGAATAAACTCCCCCTTGGGAACAAGAATGGGACATCTGGAAATTGCTCACAGCAGTTCAGGTTTGCAAACTATCACTTGTACATTGTGATTGTTATTTACCAAATGCTATGCTACCATCATGGCTCAAAAGAGATAATATGGCTTTAGAAAACCACCAGGCAATGCTATTTTCAATTGCATAACTTCACTGCTCTCTCACTCTAAGGTCCAGAATACAGCTCAGTAAAAGCCTATTTCATTTTATTCTTTCCACCACACCTTCTTAAAGTGTCATCCTAGGAAATGTTTTTCTCTATCAAACTACCATGTCTTCAGGAAAAGTGACTCATCAATCCCCTTCAAGGCATCTAAACCCTTTTATCTAAAAGGCACTCATCAGGGTAAAAGAAAACCATCAGAGACAAACACATTCTCAAATAGATGAGTATCTTTCTTTCCTCTTTTACAACCCCAGTCTTTCTATGTCCTCAACAACAGAAAATTATTTATAACTCAGGAAGTAGAAAAAGGGTAAGTCTTACATTATTGAAGTGCATGTAAAAGTCAAATGTAACTTTCTTGGCATCAATTTTTTCTATGACTAAACAGAAAATAAAAAATAAGCAAAGAATCAAAGTTATCAATTAAAAATAAAGAAAATGAGGCACAATAAGCCAAATTTTTTCATTAAGAATCTGACTAAATTACATATATATTTATAGATACACTTTTTACATGATTACTATCCTTTAGCCTTCATATCCAATGAATTTGATGAAAAAAAGTCATCTTCCATTAAAACATTTAAATTCTTATCCCTTATCAAGTAATCAAAGCACTAATCACTGAGAAAAAGACAACATCAGGCTTACCATTTAGTTCTCCAAGTTCTAGTTCGGGAGAGTTAATATAATACAAATCACACAGACGCCTAGCATTTTCATAGCCATCTAGTGCGAATCAAAACAAAACAAAAAAGGATTTAATAAATATACTTCCCTTTCATGCATTAAGATGGCAATAGTATTGACAAATGAAAGTCTTAAACTCTCTATAGAAGAAAATATACTTTGATAGTTTAGGGAAAGTCTCTGCTTTTTTTTTTTGGTGGAGACATGGTCTCGCTATATTGCTCAGGTTTGTCTCCAGCTCCTGGGCTCAAGGCCCCCAACCAGGTAAAGTCTTTTTTTTTTTTTGAGACAGAGTCTCGGTCAACCAGGCTGGAGTGTAGTGGCGCTATCTCAGCTCAGTGCAGCCTCCACCTCCCCGGTTCAAGTGATTCTCCTGCCTCAGCCTCCCAAGTAGCTGGGACTACAAAGGCATGTGTCACCACACCCAGGTAATTTCTGAATTTTCAGTACAGGTGGGGTTTCACCATGTTGGCCAGGCTGGTCTCGAACTCCTGACCTCAGGTGACCCACCCGCCTCAGCCTCCCAAAGTGCTGGGATTATAGGCATAAGCCACTGCACCTGGCCCAGGGAAAGTCTAAGTGTGACATGACAAAGCTGAATAGCCATAAACAATAAATGACAAATATAACTACAAAAAGTAAACGTGTATATACTAAAAAGACACCAACGACAATGCAAAAAAGAAAATAGGTTGAAGAAAATATTTTCTATCTATATAACAAAACTTAGGAGTCGGTTAGGAAATACTCTTATCCATTGTTTGATACCTTTTTAGAGATACCAAAATTTTATATGCATTTAAATGTTTTTAATTCTAGGAATCTTACCCTCTAAAATACTAGCAAAAGTAAGCATGTATTTAAGGATGTTCACAGCAGAACTGCTAGTATTGGTGGTAACAAAAAAATTAAAACAACCTAAGTGTACGCCAACAGGCAAATGAATTAATACATACTGATACATTCCATAAAGCCATTCAAAACCTTGGGGTATATCCAGATGTACTGAACAGCAAGATGTCTGCAAACTTGTAGAAAAATCACAGAGCACCTCATTTTCTAAAAACAACAATGTAAGGCCAATATCAATTGTGTATGTGTACAAGTGGTATAAATAGAAAAAAGTGTGAAACGATTCAAACCAACCTGTTATGAATTACTGCTCATAGTGTAAGGAATTAGAAACAGGGGAGCAGAGGCTTGAAATCTTTTTTAAGTGAAAGATACCCTCAGCTGGGCTCAGTGGCTCACGCCTGTAATCTCGGCTCTTCAGGAAGCCGAAGTAGGCAGGAGTTCCAGACCAGCCTGGCCAACATGGTAAAACCCTGTCTGCACTAAAGATACAAAAATTAGCCAGGCATAGTGTTGAGCATCTGTAACTCCAGCTACTGGGGAGGCTGAGGCAAGACAATCGCTTGAACTCAGGAAGCAGAGGCTATAGTGAGCTGAGATCGCACACTGCACTCCAGCCTGGGCAACAGAGTGAGACTGTCTCAAACAAAACAAAACAAAAAAGATATCCTCTATGGTATCACCAAACTTTGCCTATCTATAATTCTATCAATAAAATAGTCATCCTATACATAATGCACAAATAATACTATAAGGTTATTTTCAAACCCATGCATTTGTGCCTACCATTTTATCTCATGATACAAATAGTTAATAGTAAGAAATAATAGTAACTTTGATTTTTGTATCTTTTTTGCAAGAAGAAATGTCAGTATTTACCTTTAATAACTTCAACTACATTGCAGTTTGGATTTATGCTTCCAATGTGTTTTCGATGAGACGGACTTCCTTTGCCTTTTCCCCCAAACAATAAAGCTATCCAAAAAGACAAAACCAACAAAATAAGCTAAACTACCTAATGCTCTTTTCCAAATCTGAATAGTGTTTAAATTGTACCGAACAGTAGAACAAATATTTGCCTTTAGGATAAACACAGTATTTTACATTCAATAAAAATACCTTTCTTGATGGCAGTCTATTTACTTCTCTTAATTAGCCAAAAGGTAAAACTAAATTTTCTACCTAAACAGAAGTTTCCTAAATACATTTAAAATATGCCAACACATCTCATTTAGCTGCTTCTCTTGACTCAGGACACTTACAGTGCTGATTGAGTAACATTCTAATTGAAATGCGACTCATGTAGAATCGATCCAAAAAGTACTGAACATTCTGGCTGGTGACAGGATCCACCCCAAAGCTCTCCTTGTATTCAATCACACCCTGGGCCATTGTGGGAATGACATCATTGTGTCGGTTTCTGATCCGTATCACAGTATCTGTAAAGCTAAACAAACCCATCTGTCAAAACAGCCAAATATTTTGACAAGTAAACTTAATACAAAAATATAAGTTTAACAACTATGCTAGACAAAAATCCCTGATTTACTAAAAGGAAAATCAGTTCATGTTTTCCTATACTTATTTAAATGTATTTCAAATCATAAAATATACCAAATCTATGGAAGTATAACGACCTCCAAAATAAAACTTTCAAAATGTAATTATTTTCTTGGTTTCCTAAGAGTAAGGCTGTGACAAAACATAATCCTAAAAATGTTAATGGTTTTAACTGCTGTCAACTAAGGTCATCTGAGCACTTGCTAAGAGGATGGTATTCCAGAGATATTCTGCATAGGAGAAGACAAAGCACTTGCCTCTAGGGAACACCTGCTCTGCTCTGCAAGGAATCAAGATGAATGAGCCAATAAAGCCTGCCTGGTTTAGAACTATTCCCTAGGGTTCAAAGAGAGAAGGAAACACTTAGGACAGAAAAACAGAAAAAGAATTCTCATTTCATTTATCCTATGAGTTTATAAAATGTGAGAGGAAAAGTCAACAATTATATTAAAAGACAAATCTTCAAATCATCTAGTAGACTTCCCATTTCTGTCACTTAGAAGACACTGCATGGTTAAAGAACTAAATAAAAGATAAAAGAGAAAAGAAATCTTTTTTTCTTTTTCTGAGATGGAGTTTCGCTCTTTTTCCCCAGGCTGGAGAGTAATCACGCAATGTTGGCTCACTGCAACCTCCCCTCCCAAGTTCAAGCGATTCTACTGCCTCAGCCTTCCTCAGTAGCTGAGATTACAGGCATGCACCACCACGCTTGGCTAATTTTGTATTTTTAGTAGAGATGGGGTTCCTCCATGTTGGTCAGGCCGGTCTCCAACTCCCGACCTCAGACGATCTGCCCACCTCGGCCTCCCAAAGTGCTGGGATTACCAGCATAAGCCACTGTGCCCGGCCCAAGAAGTCTTAATTATGCAGTAACAAAACCAATGTTCTAACATAACCCATCTGAATTTACACTTCCAAATGAGTGCTTTCCTATTCAAAGTCATCATCCTGAGTACTATTAACTTATTCCAATGATGTTTCCACTGCTTAAAGCAAAACATTTTTGGAATTCCTAGTTAGTAATAAGCTTCAAAACAAGACTGTTAAACCAAAATACAAACAACAAAACTCTTCTAGTCATTCCTTTATTTTTTTTTCTTAAAAGAAACACAAATCTGTATTATTCTGCTTGACTACTTATTTTCCACAGCTCTGAACGACTGTTTTCAGAAGGCTCTATAGCATGTTTACTTCTAAAGTAAGGCTGCTTGGATTGTACCATGTGCTAACTATGTAACCTTAAGCTACATGACCTCTTTGTGCACAAACAGCATTATTTCAATGAATTGTTTTAAAGATTAAAAAACATCATTCATGTAAAGTCTGCTCAATACCTAAGCAAGGAGTAAACTCTTGCTGAACGTTATTTTCAGATTAAAATCATGTTTAAAAAAATGAAGTGTTACTGTTCCCTTTAAAGACAGTCCAAAAAACATGTGTAACTAACTGAGGACAAGAGATGGTCATTACATCGTCGGTGCCCTTCACTGCAGTAAGCAGGTAGCTGCATAAGGCAAATACTTTGGTCTACCAATTCCGGTATATGGGTTATTAAACTTGTCATATTACTTACATCATCTTACAGGCCATAGAGAATAAACTAGAAACCTGCAACCATGTTTTATAGGCCTTCTATGTTTTAAAAAATGTTTTAATTAGCTGCCAATCTTTCAAAAGCAAGAGATTTTACATTACAAATCTAGACTTGTAGCTTTCCTTTAAAATCAGAAAACAATCAGATGATATGGGCAGTATTTTAACATGGCAAAGATCAGCTGGGGCTGAAGGTGGCTGTCCATTAGAAAGAGCATGCACCCTTCTTCAGGTTAACAGTCCAACTGCCACTGAGGCCACACCTACATTTCCATTGATCATCACACCTGAACTTTGTCTTTTGTTAAAGAGGACCGCAAAGCATTTCTTATGCCTAGTCAAATTTAATGATTAGGTAATTTGTCCTGCCTGTATGGGCTGCTATAGTCACATATATCACATGTTGTAAAGTAGCAGAAACCTAAAAGTTAATCAATTTCCCCAAAGTGACCTAATAATAGGTTTAAGAATGGGGTCAAAATAGTGAACTTACTCATAAATAGCTTTAGCATCCTCAGCACTTTTGTCCTTAAAATCTAGAAGCTCCTGAAGACTCTGGATATACCTAAAATGCAGATCAACAGGATAAGTTCATTCTTTTATATTCTGAAAGTTCAATATCATGAAACTTAGCTCAAAAGCTATTTTGGCATTTTATAATTTTAATTTAGAGTACTGCTATAAATTATGGTTGAAGTAGAATTTTTACACCCATGCACATTCGAGCAAAGTGCTGGGAACAAATAGTAGAAGGTACACATTTTCTCCTAAAAGCATAGGTCAAGTTTAAGAATTTTAAGATTTTCTATTCTAAGTTCTACAGCCTAAAATGGCTTTTAATGTTTTTTTTTAAATTTACCACTGTACATTACAGTATACATACTGATTATGCTGAGATCTGACTCTGTCACCAATAACTATGTGATCTTGGGCAAATGACTTAATTTGTCTTATTATCGGTAAAAGGAGGACAGCCTCTCTTGCTCTGAGACTCTATCTTAAATATCTATGCTCTAAAACCTTCATTTTACATGTTTATGTCCAACTAACAAGTATTTATTAATAGCCTATAATCTACTATATGGTTCTTTTAAACTGAACAAAAAATACAAAAGTCATAAAAATGTAGATTTTAAATTCATCTAATAATTCAAGGTATCAAAGCATCTGTTAAGAAATGAGCAAAATAAAGAAGGCCAAATGATTTTCTGATGGTCTTGCAGGCAAGTACAATGGCACTGCCGGGCCAGAGCTAAAAATAACTTGCTATTACTGAATTACTTTCTTTGACAGTGTAAGGGAACTATTAGCTGTAAGCACTTAATCTGCAACTGCCCTAACTTAACAGGCATCTAGGAGCAATGAAAGTGCTTTAAAAACCTGTAATTCCATCTGTTGGTTTGGAAAGCTGTTTCTGACAAGCAGTTTGTCTTAATGCATTCCAAAGTTAAGGGATTCTGATAGCAGCTGC
Organism: Rhinopithecus bieti; assembly: GCF_001698545.2. Taxonomy (NCBI): domain Eukaryota; kingdom Metazoa; phylum Chordata; class Mammalia; order Primates; family Cercopithecidae; genus Rhinopithecus; species Rhinopithecus bieti. The sequence goes on from NW_016824497.1 coordinate 37,441, forward strand.
TGCTTTGCTTTAACCCTTAATTTCCTCTTAATTGGTAAGAACAACTACGCTCTCCATCCAAGAGATAGCTGAGTACCTACATCAGATACCGATCAGACTTCATGACTGATAAGCTTCAAAAAGCAGCATATTCTACTTCTAATGAAGAATTTTTTAAAAACAGGAAAAATCTCCCATGGAATATTATACTTTCTCCTTTATATCCCATCATAATTCCTAAACAAATGCTTCCCATTTAATCCACACTTATAACTATTCCCTACTTGGACTACATAGCATCCGATTATCATATATATAGCAATCATACTTCTTTTGCTTTTTTTAATCGAGATTAGATCAACTTCTCCCATACACTGTAATACCTACAAAAAGAAAACTTGAATCTCCATGAATCATAACTGGGAAATGCCCTGCAGCTAAACTTCTTCCATTTAAGACTTAACTCTGGGCAGCTCATTTATTTGAAGTGTATAGTGCTTAAAAGAACAACACTTTTAAAGCAGTAAAATTAACAAAGGCTGTATACAGGTGGCTCCATGAGTGTATACCCTTAACATCTCTACTCATCTTTGGGAATAGATTACACTTTTCTACACAATTCCAAAACTTCTAATTGTTTTAAAACAGAAAATAAACGTTTTAACTTTTGTAATTTATAAAAGATACCCTTCAGTAAATACAGTTTATTAAAATACATATACCCTTTCATATATTTCATTGTTCTGATTATAAAATAGTATAGCAGAGATGGACAAATGGGGGTTTGAATCCCAACTCCACTATCAATGGTACTGCCTTATGCAAAAGATTTAACCTTTATGTGCCTCAGCATCCTCATCTGTAAAACAGAGTTAACCTGCCAGGTGCAGACTCATGTCTGTAATCCCAACACTTTGGGACGCCAAGGTGAGAGGACTGCTTGAGCCCAGGAGTTCACAACCTGCCTGGGCAAAAAAGTGAGACCCCATCTCTACAAAAAATAAAAGAATTCGTCAGGTATGGTGGCGCATGGCTGTGGTCCCAGCTGCTTGGGAGACTAAGGCTGTAGGATCTCTTGAGCCCAGGAGGTCAAGACTGCAGTGAGCCATGATCAAACTACTGCACTCTAGCCTGGGTGACGGAGACCCTGTCTCTAAAAAGAAAATAAATTCATTTTTAAAATAATAAACAGGCTGGGCACAATGGCTCATGCCCACAATCCCTGCACTTTGAGAGGCCCAGGTGGGCAAATCCCTTGAGCTCCGGAGTTTGAGGCCAGCCTAGGCAACATGGAAAAACCCCATCTCTGCTAAAAAATACAAAAATTAGCTGGGCGTGCACACGCTTGTGGTTTCAGCTACTCAGGAGGCTGAGGTGGGAGGATCACCTGAGCCAGGGAGGTGGAGGTTGCAGTGAGCTGAGCTGTGATCGCCACTGCACTCCAACCTGGGTGACAGAGTAAGAGTAAGAACCTGTCTCGAAAAAATAAGTAAACAGGCTAGGAGTGGTGGCTCACGCCTGTAATCCCAACACTTTGGGAAGCTGAGGTGGGAGGATCACCTGAGGTCAGGAGTTTGAGACCAGCCTGGCCAACACGGTGAAACCTCTGTCTCTACTAAAAATACAAACATTAGCCGGGTGTGGCAGCAGGTGCCTGTATCCAGCTCCTCTGGAGGCTGAGGCAGGAGAATCGCTTGAACCCAGGAGGCAGAGGTTGCAGTGAGCCAAGATCATGCACTCCAGCCTCGGTGACAGAGCAAGACTCCATTTAAAAAAAAAATACATAAATAAATAAAAATAACAATGAATAAAATGGACTCATACCTACTGTGCAAGGTTGTTAAAGGGATTAAAGGCAATATACATAAATACCTAGCCATCAACAAATTGTAGACATTTTTCTCATAATATCCTTGCAGATATACCAACATAAATCCTAAATTTAGCATCTGTATTTCAGTGCAGTTCTGATTGGTTTTCTCAAAATCAAGGAGTTGTAGAGTCCAGGATTCAGGGCACAAGCCCAAATACATTGCCCCACCTGCCCCAGCCAAAAAAAAGGAGAATACTGCTACTACCTTAAGATTCTGGCCAGGCAAGGTGGCTCATGCCTGTAATCCCAATACTTTGGGAGGCCAAGGCAGGTGGATCACGAGGTCAGGAGATCGAGATCATCCTGGCCAACATGGTGAAACCCTGTCTCTAGTAAAAATACAAAAATGAGCTGGGCATGGTGGCACATGCCTGTAATCCCAGTTACTCGGGAGGCTGAGGCAGGAGAATTGCCTGAACCAGTGAGTTGGAGGTTGCAGTGAGCTGAGATTGCGCCACTGCACTCCAGCCTGGCTTAAGAGCAGGACTCCCTCTCAAAAAAAAAAAAAGATTCCACTGAAGAGTAAAAAAAGCACTTGCCGTGACCTTGAATAGAGTCCACAACTCCATCAAATTGCAAACACAAGATGAGAATCTTACCAGCTTTGTACCAATTGAACGGATGGTGTTCTGAGAAGATTATCTGGAAGGAGACTTATTTCTTTCATTATATTTGCCAGTCTGACAGGCAACTCCTGCCGCAGAAACATAAATGAGGTCTTTTCACAAGCATTCACTGATCCTGAAACCAAACATGATGGGTAAAGCAGTAAATAAAAGCCATAAGGAAACCGAAGGCAAGAGGCAGGGAGAAATGAGAGGCAATTACCTGGCAAGGCCAGAGGGGTAGAATCACCACGATGGGGCAGGGAATAGAAGGCAAAGATATCCCCGCCTGTGGGAGGTGTTGGATGAGATAACCCAGTCTCCAGAGTTATGACATTCCAATTACTGACATTCCAATGGCTCTGTACAGCAATTACGATAACCTTGTCTCCCTAACTTGCATCCTTATAGTGATGACCCATTTTAGAAGTTGGGTAAACTGAGCATTTCTGAGCGAGGCTTTATAAAATTAACAGCAGAACCTGGAAAAGTCTAGCCTGTACACCCTGTTGCTCCTATCATTTAGAAAATCTGTTTTCTAACTCTAGGTTTAAAAAGAGTTAATGTCTGTCTAAGAAACAGAAACTTTAAGGTGGTCTGAATGCAGTGGTATTTACGACTAATTGATTACGACCAGTTACAGATTTCTTTGTTCCTTCTCCACTCCCACTGCTTCACTTGACTAGCCTTAAAAAAATAAATTAAAAACAGGGGGTCAGGCACAGTGTCATGCCTATAACCCCAGCACTTTGCGAGGCCGAGGCTTTAGGGCTGTTTGAGCGCAGGGGTTCAAGACCAGCCTGGGCAACACAATGAGACCTCATATTTATAAAAAATAAAAAACAGCTGGGCGTGGTTGTGCTTGCCTGTACTTCTAGCCTTGGGAGGCTCAGGCAAAAAAGTGAGGTTACAGTGAGCTATGATAGCACCACTGCACTCCAGCCTGGGTGACAGAATAAAACCCTGTCTCAAACAAAAAGAAAAGAGGAAAATTTTGATGTTTGTATATGAAGATTCACTGATTCCATATAGAACCACAAATGCTAATTACCGTAAGCAAAGAGTAAGTGGAGTCCAGGTGTGGTGGCTCACACCTATTATCACTTTGGGAGGCCAAGCTGGGAGGATGGCTTGAGCCCAGGAGTTTAAGACCAGCCTGGACAACATAGCAAGACCCCATTTCTATTTAAAAAAAAACACACACACACACACACACACATATGGGAAAAAAGAGTAAGTGCAGAGGAAAGCTTTCAAGCAACAGAAAGCAAAAACCACCACTGCCTGTTAGCACCATCTTCAAGTAGGTCCTATTTAATTGTCTGGTTACTGGAAAGTCTCCTGACCCCTCCACTCCCATATCACGATCCCATATCACTTCCTAAGCAGAATCGTTGTAGAATGTCCTTTGGCAAACAGCTCCACTTAATATTAAACTAAAAGGTCTTATTATTCCAGTAATGTATTTTAAGCTTACTATTCTTGCTGCTTTAGCAGAGAAAACGTTAGCAAAAACTAGATTGTCAATAGTAGAAATCAAGGTATTAAAGGAAAACAGCTCGTGACAGTTTCATGGCATACATATGAACACCACCAAATTCGCCCCTTCGTCGAACTAGGGTCGTTGTAAAGTAAAACAAAACCTAAGGCTTTGACCCAAAATTACGCCACTGTAAACCACAGTTTTAAGACAAAGTTGTCAACCATGCAGGTATCATTCAATGCAGAAGTCACAATGCAGAAGATAACCTTTGTACTCAAATTTTATGAATTCATTAAGGTTTTCCCTTTTCCCCTCATTGCCTTTATAGGTAAATGGGAAGTAAAAGTTAAAATGCCTAACTATGCAATTCCTTCTGCAATCTGTTTAACAGCTTCTCGAGAAAACAAGGATAATCTGGTAAACTTCACAGCATCCTGTCCTCATGCACTCAACACGTGCTCAAGACTTACTTGCTGATGATGAAATGTGCTGTTGGTGCAAACAATTTTACGCCACTGGCAAGGAAAACATTCTAAGAAACCCTGGGCCAGTTATAACCTGCCTTACCTATCATCACGCCAATTCTATGCAAACATCATATGCAAAACTGGGCATTCATCATCACCGCGCGGAATCCAAAAGCGATTCTCGGGGGTGTCCACGCTCGGCCTCCCACGCGGGCGCGCCTCCTCGGAAGGGGCCTGGCCGAGCGCGCACCTGCACACGTGCGCCGGAAGGCGGGAGGTCATTCCGCGGCCCAGCTGGTTTGTTTTCAACAATACGATCAAAGTCACACGCCCACCGGTATTTACGCCGTCAGCCAGCGCCGGCACTCGAAGGGAGGAAGGAAGCACCTAAGGCGCTGGGAGCGGAAACACTGAGGAGGAGGACTGCGCCTCAGGCGAGAGCTGGCTGGCGCCGACCGGGCCTGGGGCAGCGGCCGCAGCTCCCCCCCCGACCGCGCACAAAGGCCCGAAGTCCGGGCCGCACTCACCGAAGTCCAGGAACTGCTTCATGGAGAGCGGGGACGGTGAGAAGCGCGCGTAGAAGTCCACCTGGCCCGGAACGCCGCGCTCGGACGCCGGGCCGGAGCCCGAGTCCGAGCTGAAGGTGCGGCTGGGGCCGGCGGCGCGCAGCCCCGGACCCGGGACTGCCAAGGCGGCTCCGCGAAGCAGCCGCGCCAGCCTCATGCCGAGCCCGGCTAGAGAAGCCAGAGCCCGGGCGCCACGTTTCCCCGCGCCTCTGCCGAGTGGTACGTGAGGGACGTGGCGGGCAGCAGGGTAGGGGAGCGGCTGTCACCGGCGTGGCCCCCACCTCTCTCGCCAGAGCCCGGGCCCCTGCGCCGCTGGGCGGGAGGCGGGGAGAGAAAAGGGGGCGGGCGCTCGCGGGGCCCGCCCCCTCGCCGGAGTCCAGCCTAGCCCCGCGGGGAAGGAGATGAAGAGCGCGCGCCAGGCGGGCGCCCAGATCCCGCCCCGGCCGGCGAGGTGTGTAGTTCGCGTGGCAGTCGTCACCGTATATGTCGGGTGACGGGACCGGGGACACTAAGAGGCGAGGCGGTGTGGAGCGTCCCCTTCCCGCGCCCTTTTGAAACAAATCCCACCTTCCTGCTTCCTCTGCTCTCCCAGTCTCAGCCAAAAGGCTCAAGGACAGGGAGGCCCTCCGCGTGCACACTCCGCGGTGTCCTGCTGTGAGCACGTTCTAAAAACGCTTTTCTGGGAAGCAAGCCACACGTTTTCCAGGGTCAGAGAGCTTCAGGAGTCCCCGCTTGCCAAACAGTGGTACGTAAATATGAATGCTGAACAGTGGGACGTGTGGCCTTAAATAGTATCACCGAGACGGCGGCCCCAGGAGGAGAGACGTACTGCCTTGTACTGGCTGTTTGCCTTTGAGTGAGCTATTTAACCTCTCTGAGCCTCCATCTCTTTACCTAAAAAAGGAGCGTAATATCTGCTTCAGTTGCTCTGACATGGGTAGTAGAGCTATCTGTGTTAGCACAATGCCGGGGACATACCAGATAATAAATGGGATTTATTTTTACCATTATTGCTTTTTAAAATTATGTCCTTATTAAGACTTTATCAGAACCACTTACCTGTGTTTTCCCTGAAGCACATTTTACCAAAAGTTTGAGAGAAAACAACGGTTTTTGGCGGTTTTATAACTATTTGACGTATTCGAGTATCAGCAGTTCTTCTCCCACACTGCCTGTAGGTTTTAGAAAGTGTAACGGGTACGTAGTTTTGTGAACCCCGAAAGTTTGAGACAAGTCTCAATTACTGTATAAAGTTTATCTTGGCAAAGTTGAGAACACGTGCGTCCCTATATGTAAGAAGCAGAACAACTTGAAGCAGGGAGGAAGGCTTCCAGGTTATAGGTAGGTGAGAGACAAATGGTTGCAGTCTTGAGTTTCTGATAAGCCTTTCCAAAAGAGGCAATCAGATATGCATCTGTCTCAGCAGAGGGATGACTTTGAATAGAATGGGAGGCAGGTTTGCCTTGAGCAGTTCCCAGCTTGAATTTTCCCTTTAGCTCAGTGATTTTGGGGCCCATGTTATTTTCCTTTCACATTTCGGTGAATCTTCATTCTCATTATGTTTTTCTGGACAATCACACGTGGATATGGTATGGGACATTATTCTTTTGGCCCTGACAGCTTTGTCAAACCTGGTATCAGTGTGCACATCTGGAGTTCCCATCTCTTTCTTGGCAAATTTCCAGATATCTTTGCTGAGTGCCCGAGGGGCACACTTCTTGAAGTCCATTTCAGTGGGATGTGCTTGGGAATGTTGATGGTGTCACCACCTCATTGGGGGCTGAATGGCTCCCTTCTGTTTCCCACCCTTCTTCTGCAGTGCCCAAGTTGGAATGAAGAAAACAATTTTAAGTTGAATATTACACATTCTTAAAATAATCCATCAAACACTTACACAGCTCTACTCCAGCTTCTCAGGTTGCCTTCTCCTTTCTTCTCTCCTTCCTTCTAGATTATTCCCTGAGCTCCAAAGTCTTGTCACTTTATCATGCACACTATTATTCAGCTTCCTCAATCCCTATTTTCAATTTTGCTGCTTTCTGCCTGAGCATGTCAAGATGCTCAGCTGAACATTAATTTATGTGAAAGCACAAAGGCCCAGCAGAAACTTTGAGACTATTTTAGCAAGATTTTTTCCCCCAGGAAGGAATCAACTGTTGTATAAAGTGCTTTTTCTTTTCTCCAAAGTATATTCACCATGCTTCAACCAATATATGGAGAATGTGCATATAAAAGCACATATTAAGTGGTGTCAACTTTTGCTTCTTAGTCAAAGACTTTGGGTCCAGAAACTGGAGAGAACTTTTGAAGACTTTAATAATAAAGAGCTATATTTTCTGTTACGGTCTGAATGTGTCCCCTAAAATTCCTGTATTGAAACTTAATTATCAACGTGGTAGTATTAAGAGGTGGGGCCTTTCGGAGGGAATTAAGTCATGAGGGCAGAGCCTTATAAAAGGGCCTAAGGGGGTGAGTCTGTTCCTACCATCTCTTCTACCATGTGAGTGAAACTGCCTTTGAAAAATTGTAACAGTGAGAAAATTCTGACAGTGAAAGAGACCTGACCTAACCAACTCCACCTTGCTTCTCACTTCCAAGCTGTCCTTGTTTATTCATGAGCATAGGCCAAACTAACTTTGTGAGGAATTTAGTTTATATATTAACTTTGAAACAAAGATAACAGCTCCTCCATGAAACAAACCCCCAGCTTTCCTGGGGACCGGAACACCTTTGTTAAACTGACAAATTAGGCAGGGCACAATGGCTCACGCCTGTAATCCCAGCACTTTGGGAGGCCAAAGTGGGAGGATTGCATAAGTCCAGGAGTTCGAGACCAGCCTGGGCAGCATAGACCTTGTCTCTACAAAAAATGAACAAAATTAGCTGGGCACGGTGGCATGTGCCTGCTTCGTGGGGAGCATCATTTGGGCCCAGGAAGTGTAGTTTACAGTGAGCCAAGATCCTGCCACATCATTTCTGCCTGTATGACAGAGCGAGACCTTGTCTCAAAAAATAAGTAAACAAATTAGCTACAAGATTAGAAATTATAACTCAGGAGTCATGCAGAGTCCACAAGATCACTGACCTCCGCAATTGCTCCTATAGATAACATTGCTATTATAAAACCTAACGTTGGTGTTTGAGTTATTTTTCAAACCCTGAATTCCAATGGACCAGGTAGAACCACACAGATAAGTAAAATGACTCATCTGGTCTTGTGGCCCCCACCCAGAAACTAAGCATAAGATGACAGTTTCGACTTCCTATAATTTTATTCCTGACCCAACCAATCAGCATTCCCCATTCTCTAACCTGCTGTCTGCCAAACTATCTTTAAAAAACCCTAGCCTCTGAATTTCTGGGAGGTTGATTTGAGTAGTAGTAAAACTCTCATCTTCCATTTAGCCAGCTCCACAGGCATTAAACTCTTTGTCTTGATAAATTGGCTCTATCTGGGCAGCAGGCAAGAAAAACCTATTGGGTGGTTACATGACGATACATCAAGAAAGCCCTTACCAGACATTGAATTCTGGCACCTTGATTTTGAACTTCCCAGCCTCTAGAACTGTAAGAAAACTAATTTCTATTGCTTATAAATTACCCAGACTGAAATATTTTGTTACAGCACCACTAACAGACTAAGACACACATGTGGATATAAAGTATAATCATACTGTAAGCTTCTATAGAAAAATTTTTACGTAGCAGACATGGGCCAGCCCCTGTAAATTCACTGAGAATTTATGATCCATGTTGGACTGATGTGACTGAAAGGAATGGAAAAAGCAATAGAAAACAAGTAAACTGTCACCTTGTTCCCAGTACCCTCTGGCTTCATGAGGTTCAGAAGACAAAAGGAAAGAAAAGTCATGATATTTCCCCCCCCACACACCTTTTTTCAAGGCTATAATTTGTGTTCAGGCATGGCCACAGCTTCCTACCCTTGTCCAGTATCCCTAGAGATAGTACTAATTTTTCTCTGTTGCTGATTGGGTGTTCACCAGCCCTGGAGGTTTAATTCTGCCCACACTCCTGTAAATAGTCCCTTCATTAATCAATTTCCCTTTTGAGTGTGCTAGCATTTCCTGCCCTAGAACCCTTTTTGATATGCTGGAAAGATAATTTTCAAAAAAGGTGACATAATGACTATCACGCAGCTATAAAATGAACATGTGTCAAATTTTATTTAATACATTAATTAAACGAGGGAACCAGTGAAGATAGTATAGCCAGTTCAAAGGAGAAGTGAAAAAACAGGAATACAGAAAAATTTGCAAAGGCTGTAAAACTGGCTCTTTCCTTGGGAATCAGGGAGAGTTGCCCTTCTACCTGACAGAATTTATTTGCACATGTGTAGGTAAGAATTAGTGTGTTGTTACCATTCATCTGCAATTTATAGGGTTGTAAAATAGCTCAAAGACAGTGAATCAGAATCAGATATCCTGAAAAGTTGTGCTCTAAACAGTACGTAATATTCCACTGAAGTATAATTTTTCTCCATCTACATTTGCCTTCTTTCTTTAAAGGGTACTTTGATTCAGGTAATTACTTGTGTAGTGATATGAGGGCATCCTATTCACCAGGATTTATTTAGCAAAAACATAGTTTTTATCTGGAGTGAGTGCTTTGAAATGCTGCTGGAGTGGAAGGAGAGATCTCTAGGGAAGGCTCAGAACAGCTTTACAGGAAGCTAGGAGAGGAATTCACTTTGTAGAGCAAAGGGGAAGGGGAGGAGGCAGAAGATTGCAAAGACTGTTCACAACGTGAGCACTCCTTGTAACCCAAACCTTCAGTAAAGTTTGCAAAAAGATTATTGGATACTGAACCTTTTATGTGTTGTGCTTTTGTGAAAATTGGAGGAAAGGATGATTTTTTTATGAGAGTTTGTGGCAATGGGGATAGACTTTGCACATGAAGAGTCTGAGTGGTGGTGGGGTGGGGGGGCCTATAAATGAGACTATGAGCCTCAAGAATTTACAGACATGGACAGGGAGAACTCTAGACTTTCACAAACTGAGACTGGTAATGTTACAAGATAAATTTGGGCACATTAAAAGTTTTAAAAATTTATTTGAACTGTTGATTTAAAAAGAAGACTCAGACTCTGTAAAATATTTTAAGAGATTTATTCCGAGTCAAATGTGAGTGACCGAGGCCTGAGGCACAGTCTCAAGAGGTCCTGAAAACATGTGCCCAAGGTGGTTGAGTTATAGCTTGATTTTATACATTTTTAGGGGAACAGAAGTTGCAGGCACACATCACTCAGTACATGTAAAGTGTACACTGCTTTGGTCTGGAAAGGCAGGACAACTTTAAGACATAATATAGAGGGGTTGGGAAACTTGTGGCGGGTGGGGGCTTCCAGGTTATAGGGAGAGTCAAAGATTTTCTGACTAGCAGTTGGTTTAAAGAGTTAAGTTATTATCTAAATATCTAGGATCAATTGAAAGGAGTGTCTGGGTTAAGACAAGGGGTTGTGGAGACCAAGGTTCTTATTACACAGATAAAGGCCCCACGTAGCAGGCTTCAGAGAGAACAGATGGTAACTGTCTCTCATCAGACCTAAAAAGGTGTCAGACCTTAAAAGGAAAAACAGAAAGGGAAGGCGATCTTCTACAGAATGTAGATTTTTCCCCAGAAGAGAGAGCTTTGCAGGGCCAGTTCAAAATATGTCCAAAAAATATGTTTTGGAGTAAAACACTTCAATTTATTTCAGGACCTGCTATCTGTCATGTGATGCTACTGAGGAGTAAATTCTGATTTTTTTATCTTGCTCAAATTCCTATCTAAGAATTCTGGGGAGTCATGCCCTACAAACCATAAATTCTCATCAGATGGGTTTTATTTAACCTTGTATATGGAGACTTACATTTCAACCTGACTCTGGAATAACATTTACAAGACAAGGAAGAAAAGCAAAATATTTTACCCCAAAACATGTTTCTTTGCCATATCTTGAAATGGCCTTGCAAATCTGTCTTTTCTGGGGGAAAATTTACGTCAGTAAAGAATCTCTATTAACATGGCTGGATCTTTTACTTCCAGGCCCTCCCAATCCTAAAAAGATTAACTTAAAGTCTGGCACCTTTTAAAGATCTGAATAGGAAATGTTAGTCATCTATTGTCTCTGAGAGCAGCCACAATAAAACTTCAAAAGAACCTTGGTCTCCACAATCTTTTATCTTAACCTGAACATTTCCTTTCTATGATCTCAGGTCTTTAGATAAACTCCACCAATTGTAAATCAGAAAATGTTTAAATTTACCTGTAGCCTGGAAGCCTCAACTTTGAATTGTCCTACTTTTCAGGACTAAACCAATGTATTTCTTAAGTGTATTTGATTGATGTCTCATGCCTCCCTAAGACGTATAAAACCAAGCTGTGCCCCAATCACCTTGGGCACATGTTCTCAGGACCTCCTGAGGGCTGTGTCACGGGGCCACGGTCGCTCATATTTGGCTCAGAATAAATCTCTTCAAATATTTAACAGAGTTTGACTCCGCCTCGGCCTCCCAAAGTTCTGGGATTACAGGCATGAGCCACTGCACCCAACCTTGTAAATGTTTCTTATCAGACTTTAAAAGTGCCAGAGTTAGTTAATTCCCCTCTGAATCAGGGAAAGTACTTGGAAAGGGAATAGGATTCTCTATAGAATGTAGATTTTCCCCACAAGAGACAGCTTTGCAGGGCCATTTCAAAATGTCAAGAAATATATGTTGGGATAAAATCTTTGGTTTCTTACAGAGCCTGCTCCTTGTCGTGTTGGTTATCTTATGCTACAAACAGTCTGTTTTGTCAGATGTGAAGTGTCTGTGTTAATGCTGATGAGCTGTACCTGAATTCCAGCAGGGAGGAGAGAATAATGAGACATGTCTGACCCCACCTTCCCATCATGGCCTGAACTAGTTTCTCAGGTTAACTTTGGAATGCTCTTGGTCAAAAGGAAGGGTCTATTCAGTTGGTTGGAGGGTTTAGAATGTTTATATTTTCTGAGACAGAGTCTCACTCTGTTGTCCAGGCTGGAGTGCAGTAGCATGATCTCAGCTTGCTGCGACCTCCACCTCCTGGGTTGAAGTGATTCTCCGACCTCAGCCTCCCGAATAGCTGTGATTACAGGTGTGTGCCACCACACCCAGCTAATTTTTGTATTTTTAGTAGGGACGGGGTTTCACCCTGTTGGTCAGGCTGGTTCGAACTACTGATCTCAAATGATTTGCCCACCTCAGCCTCCCAAAGTGGTGGGATTACAGGCCTGAGCCACTGCCTCCAGCCAAATTTTATTTTTGGTTTACGAGGGAGAAGCTCATTGGCTAAACCAAATAAGGAGGGGCAGAATAACCAAATACTTATTTTAATTTGCTAATCATTTCAGAGATGCAATGGTGTTGACAGATTTTTATTTTGTATTTGCCAGGCCTCTTTCACACTCAAGCACAAAAAACTCAGTTCAAACTTCTTTAAATAACTGGAGGCTATTTTGTCTGACGTTGATGCAGGATTTTTCTTGGTCACTTTGCCAGCTGGGGACCTCTAACTGGTGATGCCCCCACCGAGGCTTTGGTGGGGCACACTACCTGCCCCTAGGAGGTGGCCTGCCCACTCGACCCACCCAGGCTGTGCCCCAGCACACCTGTGTTATAGCTTGTACCCGCATACAGAGGTCCCTGAGTTCTTGTTCTGTGTCCAAGAAGAATGCGCATACTCTGACAATTAAAGGGTGAGGAGGGCAGAGAAGAATTCTGTTGAGCGAGAGAACAGCTCTCAGTGGAGGCAGGACATGGGGATGGTCCCCCACCTGAAGTTGGATGGTTTCTTTCCCAGTGTGGCTGAGTCCAGGGCTTTTACGGGCTCAGAATAGGGGAGTTCATGCTGATTGGTTTGTGAGTATGCAAAAAAGGCTAAAACAAAGGTGTGAATCAAAGGTGGGCATGACTGTAAAAAACCGATTAGGGAAGGGGTAGGTATATGTAAAGTAGGTGAAGGGTAGGGGTAAATCAGAGGAAAGCATGCCAAACTGGAAGACAGGTTCTTAATCTGGTTCGTGGATTTGACTTGTAGCTCAGTTCTCAGGCTTTAAATTGTCTTTGGCGTGAAGGTGGGGTTTCACCAGGTACCTGTCCCTGTCTGCCTAGGTGTTTTTCTGCCTCCTTCTGCTATCCATTCCCCTCTCTGAGGAGGTACGTCTAACTGCCGTTAGAATAGGAATGAAGACTGATGTTAACTGCTTCCTGCTGACAGAGGGCGCTGTTTTGGGAAGACGGCAGTCAGATCTACCTCAGAGGCCTATTTAAGGGTCCCCAGTAAAAAAGGGAACCATTGTCCAAAGCTGTAGTTGCATTACAGTTTGGAGTTTGATAGCCTGAAGGCGAGAAGAGACAGACTGGGTTACTAGAGGACATATGTCAGGCCAGGTGTGGTGGCTCATGCCTGTAATCCAAGCACTTTGGGAGCCCCAGGCAGGTGGATCATAAGGTCAGGCATTCGAGACCAGCCTGACCAACATGGTGAAACCCATCTCTACTAAAAATACAAAAAATTAGCTGGGCCTGGTGGTGTGTGCCTGTAATACCGGCTACTTGGGAGGCTGAGGCAGGAGAATTGCTTGAATCCAGGAGGCGGAGGTTGCAGTGAACTGAGATGATGCCATCGCGCTCCAGCCTGGGTGACAGAGCAAGATTCTATCTTGAAAAAAAAAAAGAGGACATTTATCAAAACAAAACAAAAGAGAGGGGATGAGGGCAGCTCCAAAATCCTAAGGCTGCTGACACACCCAGATAACTGGGGGCTATGGTTATGCCTGCTACGATTTGGGTGCATAGGGCTTAGCTTTGGTTAGTTTCTTTGGTCTTATTTTCCCAAAAACGAAACCGCTGGGTTATAGGCACCCTATTTACTCCTATCACCTGGCAGGATTTACAGAATGATTGCCCAGAACTTAAAACTGATCCAGATTTTACATTACCCATCCCTTTTGTTTCTTCTGAGCTGCAGCCAGAGATCACTGGTTAGTTCACAGGAATAAGCAGGGTTAGTCTAAAATGCAGACCAAAATTTAAAAAACTAATTATGAGACTAGAATATATGACAGGTGTATGATAAGTTTTGAAACATAATTACTCTCTCTCCAGTCCTCATTTTTGTTAAATCATGATAGGACTGAATTGTTTGCAAAACAGAGTTTAGACTCATACTTGGCCTGATTATTTGCATAAAGTGCAGCAAGAATAATTATTTTCACATAGGCTTTTAAAAAGTGGCTTCGATGAAACCCTGTTCTCTAAGGAATCTCAGTTGAGACTTTTTAAAGCCAAGCCCAGCCATGGGTTTGTACTCTTAAATACCAGAGTTGGGTAGGTTTCTGTCTTCTTGAGGGCCCAAGATGACTTGGGGCTCCTAGCCCTGTTAGAAAATGACATTTCTAACTCACCAAACCTGTACGGAGATTATGCCTCTGCAAGTTAAGCTTGATTCCCTAAAGGGAACCACACCCTTTTAGTAAAAGCCTTTGTAAAAGAACCAGTTTCTCCAATTGCATCCTGTTGCAAAAGAAAATGGATTCTTATTGCACTTATGCAGAACATTATATTGCTATAAGTTAAGAATATTCACATCTAGCTTCCAAATTTTGGAGAAACCAAGCAGAGAGAAACAAATATGCTCCAAATTTTGTTCACAGGAATATACCTTACTCAATTGTTAAAAGTTGTAAGTAGCTGAAAATGAAAGTTTTCCTGACTTTGGAAAGGATCAGTAACATTTTAAGCAAAAAAATAAAAAGGATTACTTCAGTTTTCTATTAGTTCAGTCCATTCTGTTAACTCTTATTCTGCAATTCAGCTCTTCATGAATCCTGTATTTTCCTCTATTCCAATGTCACAATTTTGGGAGCACCTGTCAAAAAGTCCTATAGCTGATTATAAACCATCTTTTGAAAAGGATCAAAACAAGACAATTGTCTCTGAATAACAAAATGTCCAGGTAGTTACGGTCAAAAACAGGGTTAACAAAGAAATTTGGTTATTATTGTGGTTTACAATAACTTAACAATAACCCTAATTATGATTGGTAGCGTATACTCAGACATTAGAATTTTAGAAATCCAATACAATTTTGGAATGTATTTTAATAGCATATACTAAAATATAACCTGAAGAATTTAAACATAATTTTTATTTTGACAATGCTGTGTAACTAAATATGTCAGAATCCCGTTTATTTCTCTTTTGGATGCTTCAGGGGCCCTCTGTAGCAGCCCAAAGTTAGGAGTCAGGAAAGACAATTTTGAAGTTGAAGTTTGATTTTGGGAAGCCTGTCAAATGTGGTAAAGATTTAGAACACTTGATATTATGAAATAGAATTCCAGGTTATCATAAATCATTTATTTACCTAAAATGATGACTCAAAATCTTTTAAAAGGCAAAACCTTTACTCATTTAGAGGGAAGACATAGGTTTCCAAACAGTCTGTCTCTTATCTCTCCCTTCCTTTTTTTTCAGCAGCTTATTTGCAAGGCAAACAAAAGTCTTTCATTATCCTTTAATTATATTACATGAAAATCTTGTTTAAGAGAGAGAAAGCCAAACTCCACCCTTACATTAGTCTATTAATGTCAGCCTTAATGTTTAAAAAACGAAACCTTATAGGCTGGGGGTGGTACCTCACACCTGTAATCCCAGCACTTTGGGAGACCAAGGCAGGTGGATCACTTGAGACCAGGAGTTTGAGAACAGCCTGGCCAACATGGAGAAACCCTGTCTCTATTAAAAATGCAAAAATTAACTGGGCGTGGTGGTACCCACCTGTAATCCCAGCTACTCCGGAATCTGAGACAGGAGAATCACTTGAACCTGGTAGGTGGAGGTTGTAGTGAGATCGTACCACAGCACTCCAGCCTGGATAATGACAGAGTGAGACTCTGCCTCAAAAACAACAACAAAAAACCTTGTAGATAATTCTATCAAATTTTTTTTTTTTTTTTTTTTTTAGCGGGGGTCTCGCTCTGTCACCCAGGCTGGAGCGCAGTGGCCGGATCTCAGCTCACCGCAAGCTCCGCCTCCCGGGTTTACGCCATTCTCCTGCCTCAGCCTCCTGAGCAGCTGGGACTACAGGCGCCCGCCACCGCGCCCGGCTAGTTTTTTGTGTTTTTTTAGTAGAGACGGGGTTTCACCGTATTAGCCAGGATTGTCTCGATCTCCTGACCTCGTGATCCGCCCGTCTCGGCCTCCCAAAGTGCTGGGATTACAGGCTTGAGCCACCGCGCCCGGCCAATTCTATCAAATTTTAACCTGTTTGTCTATGAGGTGAGTTTCTTATAAATCTTTTTTTTTTTTTTTTTTTGAGATGGAGTCTCAATCTGTTGCCCAGGCTGGAGTGCAGTGGCCCGATCTTAGCTCACTGCAACCTCCACTTCCCTGGTTCAAGCAATTCTTCTGCCTCAGCCTCCTGAGTAGCTGGGATTACAGGCACCCACCACCATACTTGGCTAATTTTTGTATTTTTAGTAGAGATGGGGTTTTGCTACATTGGCCAGTCTGGTCTCCAACTCCTGACATTGGGTTGGGTGATCTGACCACCTCAGCCTCCCAAAGTGCTGGGATTACAGGCAAGAGCCACTGCGCCCATCCTCTTATAAGCCTTTTATAACTCTTTACAAAGTTTTGTTAAAGAGCAGATCGGTGCCTTTAGAAAACCTTGTTTTCCTTTTATTCCAGTGTTCCATTTGTGGAAAAACCAAATAATACTCTTTTGAATTTAGTCAATACATTTACACACAAGATTTCTTTTACAAGGTTAATTTTTACAGACCTTCCACATCTTGTTCAAACCTTTAGTTTAATTTAATTTAATTTAAAACAATCTTCTAACCCTCTAGGCAAAAATTGACACTCCCATGCCTTATAATCTTTTACTAAAAACATATTTTACTTTTTTCACACACCTTGCATGTAAATCTATGTTCGGTAGCCTCAGTTACATATTATGGTAACTTTCAGATATTTCTAGTGTTAATGTAAAACCTGGTAAGTTATTTTAATTATGTACTAGGCACGGATAAGGTATCTTTCCAGCATAGTTAGGGGCACAGTTAACTCCATATGTCCCCAGGCCTTAAACTGTAAAGCAGGCAAGTCAAACAATTTTCAACAGCCAAAGAAGCAATTTTTGACCTTAAAGCATTTAGTAATCCTAGTATTTGACCTGCATAATTTAGACCACGTATTTACATTTTGAAGACATTTGTCAAAAAAAAGACATTTTTTTCTCTAAGATTAAAGTCACGTGAACTAAAAGGCATTACAGCTTCTATTTTTTCTTGAAAAATATTTGACCTAAGTGCTTATTTTTAATCCAATTAATTGGAGCTCTTTTTTTTATATAAACATCACACACATATCACATGTATAACTACACAGACAGAAGAAGATCCAGTAGATATAAGGTTTGTTTTTTTTTTTTTTTTTTTTTTTTTTTTTTGAGACAGAGCCTTGCTGTGTTGCCTAGGCTGGGGAGCAGTGATGTGATCTCAGCTCACTGCAACCTCCACCTTCTGGGTTCAAGTGATTCTCCTGCCTCAACCTCCTGTGTAGCTGAGATTACAGGCACCCACCACCATGCCTGGCTAATTTTTTTATTTTTAGTAGAGATGGGGTTTCACCATGTTGGCCAGGCTGGTCTCAGACTCCTGGCCTCAGGTGATCCACCCACCTCAGCCTCTGAAAGTTCCAGGATTACAGTTGTCAGCCACCTGGCCCTGCCAGATTTTTCACTTGGCAATCTCCTACTTGGATTACTGGACCTGGGGTGGAGTTCTTCAAGAAACAGGGGTACGAAAACATGCCATTTCTAGGGCCTAATAAGTAGGTATAGCTTGAAGACAAAAACAGATTTTGAGAGGGATCTATCTGACTTTAATTATTGGGGTTCCCTGAGGAAAACATTTTTCCCAAAATGGGTTCTGTGGTGCCTTCTCTGTTTATCCCAAGGAATCCCAGGCTATCAGAAATTATCTCAAGCTTCTCACGTGTGCATTGAGAGTGGAGAAAAATAATTCAGTCAACTGAGAAGAAAAAAACCTTTTTCCAACCAAACAAGATCCAAGAAGAGAAAAAAAAGACACAAAGGTGTTTTAAATATACTTATAGCTAGGATATCCAATTTTTTTTGTTTCAGACAGAGTCTCACTCTTGTTCAGGCTGGAGTGTAGTGGCACAATCTCAGCTCACCACAACCTCTTGGGTTCAAATAATTCTCATGCCTCAGCCTCCCAAGTAGCTGGCATTGCAGGTACATGCCACCATGCCCAGCTAATTTTTTGTGTTTGTAGTAGAGGCGGGATTTTGACATGTTGGCCAGGCTGGTCTTAAACTCCTGAGCTCATACGATCTACCCACCTCGGCCTCCCAAAGTGCTAGGATTACAGACGTGAGCCACCACACCCAGGCTGTCCCGTTAATATAAGCTGACTTTTAACCATGGTGCTCTTTTAAAAAATATTTTTAAATCCCTTATTACTTGAGTTGGTCAAGCAGCCAATATTTCTGGCTTCTGAACTTTACCAAAAGCAACCTCACAGGTGAAACCAACAAACCTCAACTAAGGTTATGACTTAACCACAAGTGTTATGAGGTATTTTCAAAGAGGTGGTAAGCAGTTTTTTAAAAATCTAGAATCTCTAAATGTGGCTCACAGAAAGGAAGATTTTAAAAAGGAAGCTAAAAGTTGTGGATGGATGGGAATAGAATAAGCAAATGTAAAAGTCACACAGATAGGGCTGGGTGCGGTGGCTCACGCCTGTAATCCCAGCACTTTGGGAGGCTGAGGTGGGCAGATCACAAGGTGAGGAGATCGAGACCATCCTGGCTAACACAGTGAAACCCCGTCTCTTCTAAAATACAAAAAATTACCCGGGCATGGTGTTGGGCACCTGTAGTCCCAGCTACTCGGGAGGCTGAGGCAGGAGAATGGTGTGAACCTGCGAGGCGGAGCTTGCAGTGAGCCAAGATCGTGCCACTGCACTCCAGCCTGGGTGACAAAGTGAGACTCTGTCTCAAAAAGAAAAAAAAAAAAAGTCACACAGATACTAACTGGAAAGGACTCATTCCCTAAGGCAGGACTGAACCTGGGATGCCATTGTAAAATGGCAGAGAGCAAGAGAAAATACTGCCATGTGGTTATAAGGTCAAGCTCCCAGGGATGTAAAATAAGATGGAGACCTCATCCGGTGTTTTTTGTTTTGTTTTTCTGAGACCTATAGCAAAGATTGTAACTATCCAGTTTTCTGGCCTGCTTGAACAACAGGCTTATGGGATGGTAAGCCCAGGTTGTATTCTAAGGTATTCCACCTTATGACAACTATACAGAAAGACACACAAAGTATACCAGATTAGCTATAGGTTAAGACTAGCCTCACAAATCTTTTTTTCCATTAATCAAATCTACAGATTATATAAACATTGAATTTTTTTTTCTTTCTTTTTTTTTTTTTTCCCACCATTCATTCATCCAGTTTTTACAGAGAGAGGGAGGCCAGAAGTGTGACTGGTAAGAACTACGCTTCTGCTGGCATGTCAGGTTTCTAAGTTCCCTTCCCCTGGGCTATGGACTCCTGTCGACCCTGGAGTCCTGTGAAGGGGAAGCAGACAGAGAGGTTATCTACATACTGTTAAAGTTGTCCCTCCTCAAGAGATTTTTCAGTTAGGGCTGCAATTTCTTCCTGGTTCATTTTTAGGCCAAACAGTTTAAGGTTTGGGGAAATGATATTTACCCCTGTTTGGGGATACATGTGAATGGGAGTTTCCTGTGGTATGGAGACACAATTACCCATCCACAAAGAGAGGACAGAGAAGGAAAGAGAAAAAAAGGCTTTTTTTTTTTTTTTTCCAAAGGAGTTCCAATGGTTCAGGATACACTGGAGAGAAGTACAAACTGAAGATGGTTTATAACCATCTGGGAAAGGGGAAAAAGGCATCCCTTCATTTCTCTTCCCAGCAAATACCCAGGGTACATGAGGGAGAGGGGAAAAAAAGGCATCCTCTTTTTTCTTCCATCCTTCTACCCCACGTTTCACCAACCTTGGCAGGTGCTGCCCATGGGTCCCAATATGGCCTTCACCCATGTAGCAGGGAAGCCTAGAGCGTAGGAATATCTGCACTGGCCTATCCTCCCTGCTGTTGGTAACCTTCGAGTTCCCTAGACCTCATTTATGCCTTGGATACACACATGAGCTTCCATGACGCTGGGGGGAGTTGCCTAATTGGCAGGAATTAGTCATACTCGCCTGTGCTGTGCTGCTAGACGTCTGCTGTTGTCTGATCTAAGACCTAGTTTCCTTTTCTAGGGCTTCAGCCTGAAGGTTGGAATTGAGTTTGGAACAACAAAGTGCCCCAGGAGGGTGCATGGACTCATTAAATTGACTCCCATATGGGCCTTGCCAAACTGCTGTCAGTGACTGGCAGTGATAGCCTGGGCCATTCCTCCATTGTTTCTCTGCCATAAGCAAACTGCTAAGGTGAAGCTGTGGAACCAGCTCCTCCTCTAACAAGGGAGAGAAAGGGAGTCCCAAGATTTGGGGATGTGGCCCAGTAAGGTGCCTCCCAAAAGGAAAAAAAACAACTCTCGCATAGGAAAGCTCTCTGTATTTGCAGATTTGTGTTAACTCCTGACGTGGTGGGGGGAAAAAAAACAGCTTAAGTCAAGGAAAGTGTAGGCACCTGGGTTAAAAAGCCTCTTGCTCTTATGCAAATGGATTCCTTCAATGGGGAAAAACTCTGTGTGTGTGTGTGTGTGTGTGTGTGTGTGGGAGACCCATTTAATGTGGACACTCAAGGCCTGGGCAGAGTGGGGAGTGCCCAGGAGTTGGGTGGGCAGGCAAGTGGGTGGGTTGCAGGCCCACTCTTGGCCCCAGGAGGGGATGCCAGGCGGTGGGGCTGGCCCAGGTAAG
>NW_016824497.1:60475-73707 GCF_001698545.2 Rhinopithecus bieti
TTTTCATTTCTGGGCATAGGCTGAGATAGCTATAGGAGGAATTTAGTTTATAGTTTAACTTTGAAACAAAGATGATAATAGTGCTTTCCCTAAACAAATCTCCTTCTTGCCTGGGAACTAGACCATCTTTGTAAGACTAACAAATTAGCCACAAGGTTAGGTTTAGGAGTTATATAGCTAGAGGCCACAAGATTCCTGACTTCCTCAATTGCTCCTAGAAATAACATCAATGTCTGTAAAAATGTTCAAGGTATTTTTGAAACCCTGCATTCTGATGCACCAGCTGGCACCACCCAGACCAGTAATCTGGTTCAACCAGTTCTGTGATCCCACCCAGGAACAGGATGGCAAGAACCCACGTGGAACGTCCTATGATTTCATCTCTAACCCATCCAATCAGCACTCCCACTCCTTAGCCCCCTATCCACCAAATTATCCTTAAACACTCTGTCTCTGAATTTTGGGGGAGACTGATTTGAGTAATAAAATGATTCTCTCCTTTAGGCAGCCCTGTGTGCAGTAAACTCTTTCTTTATTCAATTCCCTTGTCTTGATAAATTGTCTCTTATCTGGGCAGTGGGCAAGGAGAATCCGTTGTTCAGTTACAAATCTGGGGGATTGTCTGGGATAGCTCTTGTGGACATCTGTGTGATTTGGCAGTCCCTCACCAGTTTCAGGTCTGCAGGCCAATCCAAGTGGCTGCTTACTTCTCTTGGACTAAGGGCTGCCTCTGGTGTTGTCTCTGCCAGCAGGCTACTGCCAACCCAGAGTGCATGGATCTAATTGCAATGGAGACATAGTTCCTGGAAGACATCTTATAACCTGGCTTGGTGAGTATTCCAGGTGCTGCCAAAACCTTTGTTCTCCTGATCTACTGACCTCTTTAGAGGCACCTGTGGCCCCATCACAGGGACTATCCAGCTTTCCCTGGAATTGTAAGAAGAGTCTCAGTTTGTGGCAGTCTCTCCCCAGCTGGATGAAGAATAAGGAACCTGTTTAAAGAAATGCTCTTCTAGTTTAGAATCTGGTCTGGAATTGTGGTTTGGAAGGCCTTCTCTTTGTCATTACTTTGTTGTATATTTATATATATGGAGGGGATCCCTGAAGGAATTGCTGACAGAAGTCCAGCAGGCCTAACTCAGGGTGACATTGCTCTTCGATCTTGCCCAGAGTTTTTTATCCTTAGAAAACCCAGGTTTAGAATTTATGTAGCTAGAGGACACACACACACACACACACACACACACACACAAAAGAGAGTGAAAGGGATCTAATATAATCAACTCCATTTTACCTTTAACCTCTAAGCCACCCTTGTTCATTCCTGGACACAGGCTGAGATAACTATAGGAGGAATTTAGTTTATAGTTTAACTTTGAAATAAAGATGATAATAGTGCTTTCCCTAAATCTCCTTTTTGCCTGGGAACTGGACCGGCTTTGTGAGACTAACGAATTCCTGGTCAGAGGTCATCCCTCCCCACCTTGAGTGGATCAAAGATGATAGGAGTCAGTGGGGGCAAATTTGAGCCTTGCCAGGTCAGCATTTGGGCCCTGGCAAAGAAACTAATGTCTGTGTACTGTTCTGTGTGTATTCTCTGCCTGGGAATCTAAAATCTAATATTGGAGAGTTTCGTTCAACCTGTCCTGTCTGTAGATAGGTGTGGGTAGCTGGGTGGTAGCTGCTTTGCTTTGACTGTGGCCCCCAACCTTGGTTGCGTCCACCCTCTTATGGCTACTGTTGGACAGCAAAGAGGTTTCTATACTGAGATCAAGAGTGGGAACACGTTCCAGAATCCACTTTGGGAGGGTGGTTATAAGGTGCTATGTGGCAGGTGGGGAAATACCTCATTCCCTCTTGTATGCCTGCACTTTCTCTTAATATGCTGTTTTATATCGGGGAACCAGCCCCAATATTTCAACGTAGGTCCTTTCTGTTTTCCCTAAGTGTCGGCCAGTCTGAGAAATAAAGAGTACAAAGAGAGAAATTTTACAGCTTTGCCTCCGGGGGTGACATCACGTATTGGCAGGTTCCATGGTGCCCCGTGAGCCACAAAACCAGCATGTTTTTATTAGGAATTTCAAAAGGGGAGGGAGGTATGAGCAGGGAGTAAGTCATAAAGATCACATGCTTCAAAGGACAGTTAAAGATCGCAAGGGCAGAGAAGCAGAGCAAGATCACAAGGCCAGGGTGAAATTAGAATTGCTGATGAGGTTCCATGTCCCAATGGGCATGCATTGTCATTGATAAACATCTTAACAGGAAACAGTGTTCGAGAGCAGACAACCAGTCTGACTAGAATTCACCAGGCTGGAATTTCCTAATCCTAGCAAGCCTGAGGGCACTGCAGGAGACCAGGGCCTATTTCATCCCTTATCTTCAACCACATAAGGCAGACACTCCCAGAGCGGCTGTCCATAGACCTTCCCTGGGAATGCATTCCTTTCCCAGGGTTATTCCTTGCTGAGAAAAGAATTCAGTGATATTTCTCCTATTTGCTTTCTGCAATAAGAAAAATATGACTCTGTTGTGCCTGGCCCCACAGGCTGTCAGACCTTATGATTATCTCCCTTGTTCCCTGAAAATCACTGTTATCCTGTTCCTTTTCAGGGTGCCCAGATTTCATATTGTTCAAACACACGTTTTACAATTTGTACAGATAACACAATGATCCCAGGGTCCTGAGGTGACATACATCCTCAGCTTATGAAGATGACGGGAGTAAGAGATTAAAGACAGGCATAGGAAATCACAAGAGTATTGATTGAGGAAGTGATCAATGTCCATGAAATCTTCACAATTTAGGTTCTTCTGCTGTGGCTTCAGCCAGTCCCTCCATTCAGGATCCCTGACTTCCTGCAACAGGGAAATACTTCAGTCCCTCTTGTATGCCTGTACCTGCTCATAATGTGCTGTTTTCTTTGACCCACTAGAAAGCCACCAAGTTCACCCTCTGGCATATTGGGCTTCCTATTGGGCCAAGAAAATGGAAAACTTGTTTTGGGCTTGATCTGATGAATGGGGTATCCCTACAAACCACTGGAGACTCTTATTTGAAGGTTGGAGACAAAGTTGTGATAAAAACACAGAAGTATGGGGACCCAAATGTCTGCTATACTGGAGGAGAACCCATTGGCGTGTATCCCCAAGAAGTGGAAATTTTCGGCATATTACCCACTGACCTGTAAGCAGTTTATCTTCTCTGTAACACCACTTGGGCATAGTTCCCTGTGGGATTAAGAATGCATGATGGCCTTGTCAGTGTTCTGTTTGTCACCACAGAATCTTGGAGTTACATTTGTTTTGTAAAAGGAAAGAGAAATGGGATGGGACCTCCTATGTACAGTCTTTAATGGCACTTTGGCAAAATAAACCAATGCAGAAAAGGTGTAAGGTTGTGGCCCCACTAACTGGCAGTGGGAAAAAGCCTGTTTTTTTTGAGTCACAGGAAAAAAATGATGACATTTTGATTGCTCGATTAAATGAGCCCTCAGTTCCTCCTCCTACCTATGGCAGCTGGGGCTGCTCTATGAGCACCTGAGCTGGGGTCCCCATCTTCCCTGATCTCCCAGTCTTCCCTGATCTCCCTACCTTTGCAGGAATAGAAGCCAGGAGCAATAGGAATGGTCTACCCCCACACCTCTGACAGGAAACCAAATTCAGCCATAGTGCCCCTCTAGCTCAGGGAAGGCAATTCCCTCTTCAGCAGATTCCTATAGGAGGCATTGACGCTGTCACAGTTCAGCCAATGGGGCTTATCTGGATCTACTCTCCATTTCCACCTTCAGTTTGTTTAATTGGAAAAATAATGTGCCCACATAGTTGGACAATCTGAGGAGGATGGAAGATTTGTTCTTGATGTCTGCAACCCAAGCACACCTTGGGCAGATGTACAAAATTTCCTTTGTATTTTATTGACCTCAGAAGAGCAGAGAATGGTCGTAGGTAAGGCCGGGAAAGAAGTTGGTCGCATGCGTGAGGTCCCAGGTAACCTGGTAAGAATGGCTGTACAGGTGGCTTGTACCCACCTCAGACTGGGAATGGAACGTAAATGGAGAAGGCTTTATCAAGATTTAGTCTTATCAAGACTGGAACTGCATTCTGACTGGCCTCTGCAAAGGAGTGCTGAAACAGAAAGGTTTGNTATTTCATCCCTTATCTTCAACCACATAAGGCAGACACTCCCAGAGCGGCTGTCCATAGACCTTCCCTGGGAATGCATTCCTTTCCCAGGGTTATTCCTTGCTGAGAAAAGAATTCAGTGATATTTCTCCTATTTGCTTTCTGCAATAAGAAAATATGACTCTGTTGTGCCTGGCCCCACAGGCTGTCAGACCTTATGATTATCTCCCTTGTTCCCTGAAAATCACTGTTATCCTGTTCCTTTTCAGGGTGCCCAGATTTCATATTGTTCAAACACACGTTTTACAATTTGTACAGATAACACAATGATCCCAGGGTCCTGAGGTGACATACATCCTCAGCTTATGAAGATGACGGGAGTAAGAGATTAAAGACAGGCATAGGAAATCACAAGAGTATTGATTGAGGAAGTGATCAATGTCCATGAAATCTTCACAATTTAGGTTCTTCTGCTGTGGCTTCAGCCAGTCCCTCCATTCAGGATCCCTGACTTCCTGCAACAGGGAAATACTTCAGTCCCTCTTGTATGCCTGTACCTGCTCATAATGTGCTGTTTTCTTTGACCCACTAGAAAGCCACCAAGTTCACCCTCTGGCATATTGGGCTTCCTATTGGGCCAAGAAAATGGAAAACTTGTTTTGGGCTTGATCTGATGAATGGGGTATCCCTACAAACCACTGGAGACTCTTATTTGAAGGTTGGAGACAAAGTTGTGATAAAACACAGAAGTATGGGGACCCAAATGTCTGCTATACTGGAGGAGAACCCATTGGCGTGTATCCCCAAGAAGTGGAAATTTTCGGCATATTACCCACTGACCTGTAAGCAGTTTATCTTCTCTGTAACACCACTTGGGCATAGTTCCCTGTGGGATTAAGAATGCATGATGGCCTTGTCAGTGTTCTGTTTGTCACCACAGAATCTTGGAGTTACATTTGTTTTGTAAAAGGAAAGAGAAATGGGATGGGACCTCCTATGTACAGTCTTTAATGGCACTTTGGCAAAATAAACCAATGCAGAAAAGGTGTAAGGTTGTGGCCCCACTAACTGGCAGTGGGAAAAGCCTGTTTTTTTTGAGTCACAGGAAAAAAATGATGACATTTTGATTGCTCGATTAAATGAGCCCTCAGTTCCTCCTCCTACCTATGGCAGCTGGGGCTGCTCTATGAGCACCTGAGCTGGGGTCCCCATCTTCCCTGATCTCCCAGTCTTCCCTGATCTCCCTACCTTTGCAGGAATAGAAGCCAGGAGCAATAGGAATGGTCTACCCCACACCTCTGACAGGAAACCAAATTCAGCCATAGTGCCCCTCTAGCTCAGGGAAGGCAATTCCCTCTTCAGCAGATTCCTATAGGAGGCATTGACGCTGTCACAGTTCAGCCAATGGGGCTTATCTGGATCTACTCTCCATTTCCACCTTCAGTTTGTTTAATTGGAAAATAATGTGCCCACATAGTTGGACAATCTGAGGAGGATGGAAGATTTGTTCTTGATGTCTGCAACCCAAGCACACCTTGGGCAGATGTACAAAATTTCCTTTGTATTTTATTGACCTCAGAAGAGCAGAGAATGGTCGTAGGTAAGGCCGGGAAAGAAGTTGGTCGCATGCGTGAGGTCCCAGGTAACCTGGTAAGAATGGCTGTACAGGTGGCTTGTACCCACCTCAGACTGGGAATGGAACGTAAATGGAGAAGGCTTTATCAAGATTTAGTCTTATCAAGACTGGAACTGCATTCTGACTGGCCTCTGCAAAGGAGTGCTGAAACAGAAAGGTTTGTTTTGTTTTGTTTTGTTTTGAGACAGAGTCTCGCTCTGTTGCCCAGGCTGGACTACAATGGCATGATCTTGGCTTACTGCAATCTCTGCCTCCTGGGTTCAAGCGATTCTCCTGCCTCAGCCTCCTGAGTAACTGGGATTACAGGTGCATGCACCACCTCGCCCAGCTAATTTTTTGTATTTTTAGTAGAGATGGGGTTTCACCATGTTGGCCAGGCTGATCTTAAACTCCTGACCTCAGGTGATCCACCTGCCTCAGCCTCCCAAAGTGCTGGGATTACACGTGTAAGCCACTGCACCCGGCCTAGAAAGGTCTTAATAAGGTTCAGAAAGTTAGGCAGAAACCTAATGAGAGCCCCTCAGAATTCTTGGAATGGGTGTTTAAAGTGTGTAGGTGGTATATAGACATGATCTAGAAGTAACGACAAATGATAAATAATGAATTTTATCAGCCAAAGTGCTTCTGGCATTTGGAGAAAGTTGGAGAAGATGGATGGGGCTCTGGGTATATCCCTGTCCCAGTTAGTGGAGATTGCCTTTAGAGTGTTTGCCCAGTCCAGATAATTTTTTAAAAGGAACAATGGAAGATGAAACATCAGGCTAACCTTCTGGCTGTGGCTGTGACTCGAGGGGTCCCAGGACCACAGCCTGAATCTCCTTCAGATGCTTTATCCCAGGTAGGACCCGTACTGAGCCCCAGACCAACAAAGGGTGACATCCCACTGTAGGTCCCAAGCAGTGCACTTACTACAAGCTAAAAGGCCACTGGAGAAAAGACTATCCACACTGTAAAAAGAACAGTGTTAGGGAAAACCGCCTCCCTGTTCACCAGATGCCTGAAAAATAGCTGAGAGGTCTGAGGTTAAAGATACCTAGGATAAGGACCAGGAATGATAGGGCCCTGTGGTTCCTCCAGACCCAAGCAACACCCTCCATATCCCCACATGGAGTCCCATGTGGTGGCAGTGGGAAATCAACTTTTGGACTCTTGGGTGGACACTGAGGCTAGTTACTTGGCTGTCTAAACTCTTCAGAAACTTAAAGTGACCAGGGTCTTGGGAGAAACCTTAATGAGACCATCCTCCAACCCTTAGAATATCAGCTGGGCCAACCCACCTGAAGCACAGCTTCTTACATATGCCTGAATGCCCCATTCCTCTGCTGTGACAAGACTTCATAACTAAAGTAAATGCCAGAGTTACTCTCATCGCAGTACAAGTAAATATTTTGATAACCTCCAGAACAAACCTGTGCCCTGCAGGTTGCTGTGGAAGCATAGGCAGATGGGAGACCAGGAAGGGCCAGAACAGCCGTCCAGTAAAAGTCAAGGTACAGGTGGGAACAACGTAGCCATGCTTAAAACAATACCTGTTAAGCCAACAAGCAAGAAGGGACATCCAACCTCTGCTGTGTGCTTTCCTTCAGTTTGGACTCATGAGGCCTTGCTAATCCTCATGTAACGCCTATTCTGCTTGTTCAGAAGCCTGGGACTAAGAAACAGATTTGTTCAGGACTTGAGGGCTATCAATCAATGGTAAAAGATATCTGCTCAGTGGCCCCCAATCCCTATACTTTACGCACAACCCCAGCTGGTGAACTCAGTTGGTTCAGAGTCTTAGATTTAAAAGATGCCTTATTTTACCTCCCCCTGAGCCCTGAGTCACAAGAACTGTTTGCTTTTAAATGGGAAGACCTAGATACTGAAGCACAGTAAAAGTATTGTTGGACAGTTCTCCCTCAGGGGTTTAAAAACTCCTCTACCATCTTTGGGGAAATTCTTGCTAAAGACCTCCCAGACTTGCAATTAAAGAATGGGACTCTGTTGCAGTATGCTGATGACATCTTAATTGCCAGCACCACACAGCAGTTGTCTGACCAAAACACTGCTTGGTATTGAATCTAAGTTTTCTGGCCGAACAAAGGTACAAGGTATCCAAGAAAAAGGCTCTGATTTCTCGGCCTGCAGTAATATCTTGGGTTCGAGCTTTCCCGAGGGCAGAAGAACCTGGTCCCTGACCAGCGGGACACCTTCACCAGGGCAGACAGACCAACCACCTGGCAACAGTTGTGAGATTTCTTAGTTATGGCCAAATTTTCCTGGATATGGATTTCTAATTTTGGACTTATTGCCAAGCCTTTATACAATGCTTTGTGGGGAGGAGATAATGAACCCTTAGAATGGACTGGAGACTGATAGAGGACTTTCCTAGACATCAAAGGAAAACTGCTGACTGCCCCAGCACTTTGATCTCTTTGTGCTTGAGAGACAAGAATAAGCCTAGGAGTGTTAACTCAGGACCTAGGAAATATTAAAAGACCCATTGCTTGTTTCTTAAAGCAGTTGGACATTGTCACAAAAGGATGATCTCCCTGCATTTGGGCTGTTGCTGCCACTTGTGACCTTCTCCAGGAAGCAGAAAAGTTGACATCCGGCCAACCAACCGCAGTGCACCCACCCCACTGTGTGCTCCCCTTGCTGGAACAGAAGGGAGGATACTGGCCGACTTCTGGGAGACTCTGCAGGTGTCAGGTCATCCTTTCAGACAACCCAAATGTAATGCTGAAGAGCCATCTCTTCTCTGAGTCCTGCCCCCTGCTTCATCAAATGCCATCTGAACTTGTGCACAGCTATCTACAAACAATCGAAGAAGTTCATTCCAGCTGGCCAGACCTGACAGACGTACCCCTAGACAACCCAGACCTAGAGATGTTCACTGACAGGAACAGCTTTATGGGCCAGGGACAATAGAAAGCTAGGTAACCCACTGACAGACTTTAGAAACCAGAGCACTGCCCTCCAGAACATCAGCACCAAAAAGGGAGCTCAGAGCCCTCAGTGGAACCCTCCTTCTAGGTAAATGAGCACAAGTGGCCATGTACACAGACTCTAGATATGCTTTCTCTGTTTTTCATGCTCTTGAGGCCATCTGGAAGAAAATGGGACTACTAACCTCTGATAATTAAAAACATGCTAGAGAAACTCTAGTCCTATTAAATGCTATTTTAGCCCAGAGGAAGTAACTATAATACATTGCCTTGGGCACCAGCAGAGTTTGGTGGCAAAGGACAATATTGCATAGATGAGGCCACAAAGAAAATAGTAAGGAAAAAGGCCCCAAAATGCTATTGATACTTTTGCTACCTAAAATAGATTGTGGCCCTGAGCCTCCCATATACTCAGATGAGGACCTAAAAAGAGCACTCGATTGGGGTTTTGACCCCAATCAGAGGACTCAGGATGGATGGATATACAATGAGAGAGGAACAATTCTGGCACTGGAATATCTTAGGAATGGCATTGTTGAATGTAATCATGACTCCACCCAGTGTGGTAGGGATGCCACTCTCCAGTTGGATAAAAAAATACATTGCTGGTTCACATACAAACAGGACCATGCGGAAGGTTATAGAAAAATGTCTCTGCCCAGAACAACCCCAAAACTAGCCCTCCCCACTTAACACAGGCTTTCAGACCAGGGGTGAAGGAACAACAGAGAACTGGCAAATTGATTTTACTATGATGTTGAGGATAGCAGGTAACTTGAAATACCTACTCTTGTTTGTGGATACCTTGGGTTGAGGCTTTTCTTTGTTAGACAGAAAGAGCTTCTGAAGCCATTAAGGCCTTAATAAAAGAAATCATTCCTTGGTTTGGAACACTGGTTTTCATCTAGAGTGACAGTGGTGCAGCCTTATGGCCCACATCTCTCAGAGTATTTCTTAAGCCCTCAGTATAACTTAGAACCTACATATAACCTGGAGGTCACAGTCCATAGAGGCCATAAGATTCCCGACTTCCCCAGTTGCTCCTAGAGATAACATCACCATTGTAAAACCTAATATTGGTATTTGAGATATTTTTGAGACCCCGCATTCTGGTGCACCAGCTGTTGTCACTCAGATCAGTAATCTGGTTCAAGCAGTTCTGTGATCCCATCCAGGAACAGAAGACAGCAAGAAGAACCTGTTTCAGCCTGCTATGATTTCATCTCTGACCCAACCAATCAGCACTCTCCACTCTCTAATCCCCTGCCCACCAAATTATCCTTAAAAACCTTCAGTCTTCGAATTTTTGGAGAGACTGATTTGAATAATGACTCTGATCTCCCCTTTGGCTGAGTGGGCATGTGCAGGGGTCTGTCCTGCAGACACTGATCCACCAACGGATGAATAAAGTACACTGACACAGATACGCTGCTTTGCCAGTGCAGCTGAGCATACAGGCCACTTACAGACTCCAAGCAGAGTGCTATCAATAGATGCGACCATGGCCACAATCAGAGAGACTTGCATTTATTCAGTAAAGATTAACTGACAAAGGTTGTGAGTAAACACCACTAGAGGGTAATTGACATTGTGGACCTCCTGAGCAGAAAGCAATTAAGCACCCACAGTAAATCAAAGGCTAGTCTTAGGACCACATGAGTAAACAAGCTAGTTAGATAAACTCTCCACATTCCTTTGTTTCTACTCTAATTTATTTAAGGGGACAAGGATGCCTTCAGCCAAGTTCATTACTGGAGCTTATGCAAACCCCTCAGACCTTCCAAGAAGGTTTGCGTCTTATAATTTTCCTCACCATCCTGACTGAACACCCACATCTCTCCCTTTTTTGTTTTCTGCATCAGGTCTTTTTGACTGGAGAGTGTACATGTATGCAACAACAGGTTTGTCAGGTGTGGCAGTTATTGCTCTTATTCTGGCTTTGCATCCTAGAATTAGCAAATAACATAATACAATCAGGAATACAATTAGCAACATTATTTTCCAGTCAAAGAGTGATCCCCAGGAGTGGGGGTCTAACCAGGAGAGATGATCTTGCACACCCTTCTATGTGGCTGTTGGGTGTGTAGGTATATGGTGTGAAGGGATTCTAAAATTTTAGTTTTAAGTTGCTTTATGTCTGCTGTTAAATTGTCATGAAAGGTTCCCCAGTGGTGGTGTTTTACCTCATCCCAACTATGTATTGATTGATTCCAAGGTAGAGAAGTGACAAAGATATGTTTATGCCCCAGTCACAGTTTAATTGCTGTTGGAATGCTAGGCATCTTGTCACTCCCCCACATATTCTAAGGCAGCCTCAAGGGCTTACAGTCATGCAAGTATCTTTTGATCCATACATTGCTGTAAGAGAAGTTCATTAGACACATTTTTGGCCAGATTATCTACAAAGCTAGCTGTTTATATTGACTCAGTAGTAGATGCAACAGCAACACTAGCAGTTGCCAGGATGACTATGGCTGAGATTATAAAGGCCATAAGTGTAGCTATAAATCTTTTGTGTCTGACCTGGGACAGAGGACGTTCTAACGTGGCAAAGGCAGAGGAACCTTGCCAATCGTGTGTCAGATTGACGGGTAGAAATGCCTCAGATTGTCTCCTTAATACCGTAACACTAGTGATTTTTAAATTAGATGTATTGTGGTTAGTGATATATGAGGAAAACCAGCCTATCCCTGCACCTGGGTTACAAACATGGAGTTTTGGGGCTTAATGGAAATGTTAGTTCCCATAAGGAAAACATATGGATGGGTAGTGCAAATCAGGCACTGAGTGTGATTATGAATAAAGGTTATAGTATAGTTACGATTGGAATTATGATATGTGTCATGCCAGTTGTTAAGGGAGGTGCTGAGATGTCCCAGGCACCATAAGGTGCTTTGGGTTGGCATGGACTTTACCTGGGGTCAGGGATATCCTATTCCCCCGTTGGCCCAAAATATAGGGGAACAAGACGTGGCTATGAAACTGTGATTGATGCTATGATGGACGAAGACATTAGTAAGGCTGCCCTGCAATTGGCCGTGGGGGCTTCAGTCTAAGATGTTATAATTGCCTAACTGGAGGCTGTGGGCTTGTTTCCCATGACAGACATTCCAGCTAAAGTGGAATCCATTACTTTTCTGGCTTTGTTCTTTAGCACTGGAAGGAATGTTTGGGAAAGCAGCATTGATTGCATTGCCTGGTTTGAGGCTACCTGCAGCAAAGAATGTTAAGGCATTTCCTTTGCCATGATGTAGCCATACTTGTTTTTGGGCAGGTACAGGTACACAGTAAGGGTTAGAACCTTTATAACTTACACACAGTGGGAGGATAGTGGAATGTTATGTAGTGTTATTTGGCACTTTAGTCCAATGTGTGTCATTACTGAGGGACCCCACTGGGGGTAAATCTATCCCTCCTAGCCGAGCAGTCACATTATTAAAGGCTGGGAAGGGAGTGTCTGCCCAGGTGACAGGGCAAAAGAAAGGCAGGTCTAAGATACGAGCCAAAGAGAGTGTAGCAGGTACAGGTTGCAAACAAAGCGAGAGCATAAAAAGGATTAATACCCTACGTGAGTTGCAATGTACAACAGAAAGCATAGCAAGAAACAAATTATCTGGAGAAAATGCTGTGTCTGGAGCATTTGTTCAGCCTCCTGAGTTGTCTTCTTCAGCATCCCCCAGGTAACATCTGGGGCTTGTGTCATCCACGGAAGCCGCATCTTCTGGGTCTGTGGGTCTTGTAGGGTTAACCCCTTCATTTCTGGTACTGGGTTGGGTCCTAGCCATGCCATGGTATGGTTTGATGCGTCGTGCTGGAATCCAAAGAGGACCTGAGGGGGTGTGAACACAAACATACTGTCTTCCCCATGTTAATTCATTTGGACCACACCATACATCACTATTTACTATTAAACTGCAGGTTTTATCCTTGAGAGGTTTTAGCAAAGTGCTTTTCTACAGCTGATTGAAATTTGTCATCTAAATTTTAAAAGTTAAGGGTAAATAAGGCTTGTGCCAATAGTGTTGCAGGGTCTTTTACCCATACTCCTTCTTTCCTGTTTTTTTGAGCATACTTTTAAGAGTGGGCACGTTCTATTGCTTGTCCTTGGGGGTTATATGGGATCCCTGTGGAATGTTGGATATTCCATGTGTGACAAAATTGTTGAAATTGTGAGCTGGCATAAGCTGGACCATTATCCATTTTAATTTTTGTGGGCCATCCCATAAATGCAAAACTTAAAAAGACGATGTTTAATGACATACCGAGTGGACTCTCCAGGAAGGGCACATACACTAATTAGATGGGTGTTAGTGTCAACGGATACATGTACGTATCTAAGTTTTCCAAAGTTAGGGACGTGTGTAACATCTGTTTGTCATAACTGGTTAGGTTCTAGTCCTCTAGGGTTAATACCCGTGGAAGGAGGGGATGTGCCTGTGAGCTGGCAATCTGGGCATTGTAGGATAATTTGTTTAGCCAGCCTTTGTATATGTTGAAATTGTTTAGATAAGTTTCCCTAATTTTGGTGGAAAAATTGATGCGGGCCG
>NW_016824497.1:73975-169176 GCF_001698545.2 Rhinopithecus bieti
CAAAAAAAAAAAAAAAAAAAAATTGATGCGATTGGGTGGCTTGCTCAAGCAGTGATGTCATAACCTGAAGGTCTGCTTGTTTATTGCCATAAGCCAATGAGCCAGGCAGAGAGCTGTGGGCTCGAATGTGTGTAATAAAAAGAGGATGTGTATGCTGATCTAGCAATTGCTGAAGTCAGAGAAAAAGAGCACACAGGGCTGGCTCCAGAGTGGACTTAATTAAAACTGTTTCAAGATTTTGTAGCAAATATACTGAGTAAGCCGAGTCACTTAAAATATTTATGGGCTGATTGGAAAAAGTTTCCAAGGCCATGGAAGTATCAGAGCCCCAACGTCAGCTCTCTGATTGCTAATAAACCCAGATCGAGTGATTGAATTGCGTAGTCTCCACAAGACTGCCGCTTTTCCATGTTTACCAAACCCATCAGTGAACAGTGTTAGAGCATTAGGTATGGGGGAATGAACTATTTTTGTGGGTAATGTTACCTGCGTATGAGATAAGAGATGAAGTTATCAGCAGGAATCATGTGTTCTATTTCTCTTGTATAATCAGAGAAAACTATTTGCAGATCTGTCGGTAAGTACAATACTGATTTGCACTGCTTTTTGCTTAAAGGAATGCTGATGACATCAGGGTCATAACCTAGCAACTGATTGCATAATTTGCAGCCTGAATAGATGAATATACGGAGATAGTGTTTTAGTCCTGGTATGTGAGCAAAAAACCCATTCTAGAAAGCATAGCCCTGGGGTCATCTGTCCTATTAACCCTGTAGGGGGTTTGGTGGGAAGAATAAACAACTGAATTGAATACCATGGATCAATGCGATCTAGCTGCCTCTGATGAGAGATGGTGTGCTCTATTTTCTCAGTTTCCCTTTTTTTCTGCAGGGGTTAAATATCTGGGAGAATCCAGGGCTGGATTGCCCTTTAAGATAGAAAACAGATTTTGTAGTTAATCAGTAGGAATCCTCAAAGTGGAGTGGAGCTAGGTAATATCACCCAATAATTTCTGATAATCATTTAAGGCATGTAAGTTGCTAGTATTTAATTTAACCTTTTGAGGTCTTACTGACCAGGAAGTTAGTATGTACCCAAGATATTTCCAAGGAGAGGACATTTGTACTTTCTTAAGTGCAATGATTTAACCTCTTAGCTCTGAGTTCTTTATGACAGAGGAATATAAATTTAAAAGTATTGGCTCTGTTCGGGCTGCTAGTAGAGAATATCATGAATATCATCCATAAAATGAATAATCTTGCAATCAGGAAATTCTTTTCTACTAGGGAGCAAAGCTTGGTTTACATGATACTGACACATGGTAGGACTGTTTAGCATTCCTTGAGGAAGCACTTTCCAGTGAAATTGACAAGCTGGCTTTTCATTATTGATAGCTAGTATTGTAAATGCAAATTTTTATCTGTCCTGTTCTGCTAGAGGAATTGATAAAAATCTTTTAAGTCAATAATGATTATAGGCCAATCTTGAGGAATCGCCATAGGGGTTGAGTGGCCCTGTTGAAGGGGTCCCATAGGCTGTAAATTAGTATTAATGGCATGTAAGTCATGCAAAAGTTTTCATTTCCCAGACTTTTTGGGAATGACAAAAATGGGCCAATTCCAAGGGCTGTTCGTAGAATATTATCCATAAAATGAATAACCTTGTAATCAGGAAGTTTTTTTTGTTTGTTTGTTTTTTTCTGGAGTAAAGTTTGCTTTAATTGCTCCTTAACTAAGGGCCGTTTGTAATTTCTCACCTTTTAGAGGTTACTGTTTTCCTTAAATTGGATTTGGAGAGTCACCTTAGGGGTAAGAGAGAGGTAACAGTGGCCATTATCAGAAGAGGTTTTTCAAATTCTGAAATTTTACTTAAATCTTAGCATAGAATTATAATTTGGGATGTCTCTCGCCTACAAGGAGCACATGAAATTTTGCCATGGGCTGCCTGCAGAGCTGGAGAGCTGAGCAGGTGGGTCCTGGGGTGGCAGCTGCCTAGGGCTTGCAAAGGTGCTGCTGTTTCTTGTGCTGCTTTTCGCCTTTGACACTTCCTACCCTTGCTGCCAGGTGGCTGTTGCCTGCTGGGCCGACTTTCCCGCGTGCGCTTCCTGCCTCTCCCTAACAGGCTAACTTCGGAGTGCTGGGCCTGGCTCTTTGTTGCCGCTGCCCCCGTGTGGACAGAATTCCCAGGAGCACTTGCTGGCTCTGGTTTCGCGAACTTCCTTGCTGCTGAGCCTCTCCTTCTGCTTACTCCTCGCTTGACCACCTGGCTTTAGCCTCTAATGCTTTTTTTTTTTTTTTTTTTTAACAACTCTTTAGGTACCTGATTGCCTTGCTGATTTTGCATTTCTGGGCAGGCTAAGAGCTCCCCTTTTAATGCTGCCTGCTTAAGACAGGGTTTCATAGCTTTTTTTTTTCTTTTTCTTATCTATTGGAGGAGGTGGCTCAGGCACAACCTCTGTTTCCTCTTTGTTATTTTGGCCCGGTGATATCAGGGCTGAGGGAAGAAGAGGCGATAAGATGGGTGACACTTCTTCCTCCTTCCCCTTTTTAGGCTCTTCCGTGTATAACAGAACCAGGGCTGCTCTAATTAAACCCCACAGCGTTAAAAGCTGTTCCTGGGACGCTTTGCCTTTGTGCATAATGTTGTTTAAGATTTGTCCCCACTTCTTCCCAGACATTTAGTGGTCCTTCTGGGAACCATGGATTAAGTGAGACAACAGTTTGCATTAGGTCTCTTAATTGAGCCTGCAAAACTGATGCTCTCCTAGCCTTAAGTAACTGTTTCAACACTTTTATATACTGTCTCTGTTTAACTGATAACTGTTGTCCCATGATGAAATCTCAGCCTGAACAATCCCCCACCAAACTTGGTAATCCCAAGCGGCACCAATGACTCACTGTTTTTTTTTTTTTTTTTGAGACGGAGTCTCGCTCTGTTGCCCAGGCTGGAGCGCGGTGGCCGGATCTCAGCTCACTGCAAGCTCCGCCTCCCGGGTTCACGCCATTCTCCTGCCTCAGCCTCCTGAGTAGCTGGGACTACAGGTGCCTGCCACCTCGCCCGGCTGGTTTTTTTTTCTGTATTTATTTTTAGTAGAGACGGGGTTTCACCGTGTTAGCCAGGATGGTCTCGATCTCCTGACCTCGTGATCTGCCCGCCTCGGCCTCCCAAAGTGCTGGGATTACAGGCTTGAGCCACCGCGCCCAGCCAACTCACTGTTTTACTGACTTGACCACGCCGTCCTCTCCACTTTCATTTCTGGGAGTCCGTCACGCTCCCTTTGCAGCAATCCCCACACAGGGCAACAAACCCAACAACGGATGAATAAAGTACACTGACACACACATATTCTGCTTTGCCAGTCCAGCTGAGCATACAGGCTGCTTACAGACTCCAAGCAGAGTGCTGTAAACAGTTGCAACTGCGTCCTTGATCAGTCAGCAAGACTTGCATTTATTCAGTAAATTGACAAAGGTCGTGGGTAAACACCACTAAAGGGTAATTGACATTGTGGACCTCCTAAGTAGAAAGGAGTTAAGCACCCATGGTAAATCAAAGGCTAGTCTTAGGACTGCATGAATAAACAAGGTAGTTAGATAAACTCCCCACATTACTTTGTTTCTACTTTAATTTACTTAACTAAGGGGACAAGGCTGCCTTCAGCCAAGTTTATTACTGGAGCTTATGCATCTCCCCAGACCTTCCAAAAGATTTGCATCTTACAATTTTCCCCACTATCCTGACTGAATCCCCACAGGCATGCATTAAACTCTTTCTCTATTGCAATCCCCTGTCTTGATAAATTGGGCTCTATCTGGGCAGTAGGCAAGAACCCATTGGTTGGTTACAAAGCTTATAAATTTGGAAAGGAGAGCTTTATTTTTCATAAAAGCTTGCAGCTGGCAGGGTGACCATTCTGACACTGGGAAGGATAGCCTCTGGCCAGGAGCTAGAAACAAATACTTTGAGGGAGGGGCAAAGGGAACAGTAGTCTATGCTGAACAGAGTGGCCAGCAATAGGAATCATGAATATTTACCAAAGGAGAAATGTGCACATATGCAATGGAGCTTCATGCCCCTTCATGAGTCACATGTAGACTAGCCAGAGCTACTCCATGGTCAGTGGTCTCTTATCAAGAAGGAATGCTGGTCAGTTGTGTCAAAACCACAAAAGGGAGATGCAGCATCCCTTAAACTCAGAGGGTTTTCAAAATTACTCTGGGGTCCCCATGGGAAAGAGAGGGTCCATTTATTTGGTTGGGGGGCTTAGGATTTCATTTTCGTTTTTCAAAATAGGGTTGAAGGTAAATACTTGAAGTTGTAATCCAAGGTCAGGAAAACAGAATCAAGAGGTCACAATCCTTCTCTGATGATGGCTCAGAAAGCTGGAAGACACTCAACATTGAATCGTGGGGCTCCATGCCATGCTTGCTAGAAGAAACAGCCACCATAAGTCCATCTTTCAGATCTCAGGTGAACAGGTATGCAAGTCATAGAATTAAATTTATTTCAGCCGGGTGCAGTGGCTCACTGTTGTAATCCCAGCACTTTGGGAGGCTGAGGCAGGCAGATCACTTGAGGTCAGGACTCTGAGACCAGCTTGGCCAACATGCTGAAACTCCCATCTCTACTAAAAATATAATGATAGCCATACAGGGTGGTGGGTGCCTGTAATTGCAGCTACTTGCCACTTTGGAGGCCGAGGTGAGAGAATCGCTAGAACTCAGGAGGCGGAGGTTGCAGTGAGCCAAGGTTGCACCACTACACTCCAGCCTGGGCTACTAAGTGAGACCCTGTCTCTAAATAAATAAATTCATATGTACAACCCTAGCTGCAAGGGAGTCTGGGAAGGTATTTTTAGCCCCTCAACCCTTCCATCTAGAAAAAGTGTGGAATAGAGCAAGCCAGTCCACAGATACGTAGCACAGTGGCTTAGGAGTTTTATTATTTTATGTGTGTTTATTTTCTGGCATGAGTACTTGGGTTGTTCGTGGTGGGCACTGGCAAAGAAACACTGAATAATTGCTGCTTGAGAAAGGAAATGTCAAATTGCAAAAGCTTCTCTTTGAGTCAGCCTGAACCTTTTCAATGTTTTTGTTTTGTTACTGATTTAGAGAAGTCTTTATAACCAGATCAACATGTTACTGCTTCTGTGGGTCAGCTACTAGAACTGGCACATTGTTTCCCATTCCGTTGCAATGCTATTCACTGTCATGGGATTTTACTTCTCATGGGGCAGGAATCTTAAAAGTATGGCCTATAAGAGTAGCCTGCAACAAACATCAGCTATCCTGTCAAGACAGTGAAAGCTGTATGTTTACATAAACCAAAGACTTAACTGCACCCCGGTCAGTCTTTATTCACACATTTGAGCATGTTACGGATTTGGAAGTTGTGGAGAGGTATGTAAGCTGGTGTATATTCCTTGGCAGCCTAGGTTATAATCTTACCTATTCCTTATACCATTTTACAGGTGAAGGAATTAAAGCATCAGGCATTTAAACTTGCCCAGGTCATACAGTAAAAAGTGACACAGTAGGGACTTGAATAAAGACTGACTCTAGAGACCCTTGATACCCAAAGAGTAATCCATAGAGCAGTAGTATTGTAGCACCTGGAGCTTGTTAGAAATGTAGATGCTCAGGCTCTTTCCCAGACTGTTTAAATCAGAACCTGAATCTTAACAAGATCCTCAGGTGAGTCTTGGCATGTTAAATTTTGAGAAAGACTGCTCTTAACTTCTCTAATTGAGATTTCCTGACCACCAGTGACTTCCTCAGGTAGGTAGGAACCCCAGAACTTCAGTTCCGTCAGCAATTTGAGGACACCTTGGCATCAGGTAGTCCCCCAGTCTTCCTAGGGAAGAAAGCATGTATATATATGTTTTTTGCCTTTACATAGTCTTTCAGTGCATGCATTATTGTGACATGTGGGAGGCAGGAGTTTTCAAATCTGTTCTTCGAGCAACAAATTATGGTCTTAACACACATGGTGTAACTGAGGTGCAAGATGAGCTCTGTGAGCATTTCCTGTTCTGCACAGCAGTAAAGGTAATAAGCAGTAAAACTGCAGCTTTTACTGCCTTCCCACTAAAGGAAACCAAAGAAATCAATGGTGTGTAAAGAACTCTGAGAAAAGGTTCACAAAGAGAATCTGTCTTTTCACTCTTTCATGTTGGGGAGAAAACAACACAAAGAATCAGTACCTAGCAATTTCAAGATGTTTTTTTGATTATCTTAACATGTCGTCTTTCTGACCCCAACCAAAGACAGCATTATGGTCACTGTATTAAGGGCCGAGACAGAATTTAACATAGAAGTAAGGTCATTCTTGTCGTTCAAAATGATCTGTGTTGGTAAGGACTTTAAAGAGTTAGTTCACTGTATTTTTTTTTTTTTTTTTTTTTTTGTAGTTTTAACATCTACTAATAAGACTTAAGTTGGTAGACACTGAAGAATGAGGAGACAAAAGGCTCCTGTGACAATAAAAATAAACTATCTCTCCATCTGTGAAATGAGGAAGCAGAACTAGATTTCCATGCTTCCTTCCCATTTTAACATTTTATGGTTCTATATAATAAACAAGGGTAAGTATAAAAGTAACTAACATTTAATAAGCACTTCCAGATGGTCCAATTTCGTCTTTACAAGAACCTCTGGGCTGGGTGCAGTGGCTCACACCTGTAATCCCAGCACTTTGGGATACCAAACAGGGGTGGATCACCTGAGGTCAGGAGTTCAAGACCAGCCTGGCCAACATGGCAAAACCCCATCTCTACTAAAAATACAAAAAAATTAGCCATGCATGGTGGCAGGCGCCTATAATCCCAGTTATTCGGGAGGCTGATACAGGAGAATCACTTGAACCCAGAAGGCAGAGGTTACACTGAGCCAAGATCACGCCATTGCACTCCAGTCTGGGCAACAAGAGTAAAACTCCATTTCCAAAAAAAAGAACCTCTGAGTACTGTAACCAATCTTATTTTATAGGCCGAGAAACTGGGCACAGAGATATCAGTAACCCACCCAAGGTTATGTTCTAAGAGGTGAAGCTAATTCACACCTGCAACATGGCTCCAGAGCCATGCCCTTATGCACTGCTCAGCTGCCTCCCTGCCTATAGCAAATGCATCTCTCGCTTCTCAGCTCCTGTTACTGGTGCAGTGGAAGTACCACAAACAGGAATGAGGCATTTCACACAGTGAGCATATTATTTTGATAAATATTCACAACATCCAATAATCTCTAAAGCAGTTCTCAATCCTAGCTGCACTTTACAAGTCAGCTGGGGAGCTTTAAGCAGTGCTAATTCCTGGGTCTCACACTCAGATTCTCATGTAGTCAGTGTGGCAAATTGTCTAGCCATCAGGATTTTAAGAAATATGTATGTTTTTCTTTGGTGATTTAAATGTGTAGACCTGGTTGAGAAGGACTCTAAATTTTCTGGGAATGGGGTTGTTCTAGGGGCAAGTTCCACCCACAAAGGGTCAGGTATTGACTTTTTTTTTTTTTTTTTTTTTGAGACAGAGTTTTGCTCTTGTTGCCCAGGCTGGAGTGCAGTGGCACAGTCTTGGTTCACTGCAACCTCTGCCTCGCAGTTCAAGTGATTCTCCTGCCTCAGGGTCCCAAGTAGCTGGGATTAGAGGCATGTGCCACCACCACACCCGGCTAATTTTTTGTATTTAGTAGAAACAGGTTTCACGATGTCAGTCAAGCTGGTCTTGAACTCCTGACCTCATGTGATCTACCTGCCTTGGCCTCCCAAAGTGCTAGGATTACAGGCGTGAGGCACTACGCCCAGCCAGGTATTGAATTTATGTGTCAATCATTGATACATTAACTCAAGGTTTTAAATTCTGCTGCCTATAAAAAGTGCATTCACTTATGCTTGTCAATACCATCTGTAGTTTTACATTATAAACTGCCTATAAAAGGTCAGAGCCAGTGTCTTATGTATATCCCCAGAGCCTAATTTAACATCCGTAAACATCTGTTTACTTCCAACTGGAAAATAATGATTAAATCACATCCCTCTCACAATGACAGAATCTTAACAGAACACTCACTTAAATCCACTTACTGGTTGTTGGTGAACTGAAAACTTAATTGCTGGTTTTTGAGATAACAAAGGTAGCACATTCTGACCCTGTAGTTTCTTGAGATTTTTGGCACATGTTCTAGAAGGCTGAAGAGTAAGAAATTTATCTGACCTCTTCTAGCGTGGAACTGTTTCCATGACCCCAGCACAGGCAGCATAACTGGGAGATGGCTACAGGGCAAGAGAAGATTGAGGCACTTATGCTTTGCTGACTGCTACAAAAATTGCACTTGACCCCTTGATTCCCTCAACTCTGGTGTAATCATCAACCATTACTGGTTAGTTTTGCCCTTTGTGGTGTCTGGTCCACCCTTGCACTGGACCACATCAGTTTCCTTCCTCTGGCTTGTGTTTTACAGTTCATTTACCCTGAGTCAAGAGGATTTCGCTATGAATCCCCTCATGATTTTCCTCCTAGATGAGGTCTGTTGGTAGCACCTCCATAGACCTGGCCTCAGCTCCACTAGGACAGCTCTCCCACCTTCCAACAGCTGGATGAGATGCCTTTTGGAGCTGGCCAAACCGGTTTAAGGTACAGGAGAGAAAAAGCACTTATTGGCTACTAACTGTAATCAGAAACTACGGGAAGAACAGATGCCCACTAGCCTGCAATAACCACTCTTTTGAAATCATTCTGAAGTTAATTTTCTTCCTCTTTGACCCTCGCCTTTTCCTCATTCCAAGTGGTCGGACCCTGTCCTTTGGTCGTGAGGAACTGCCTGTAATCACTTACTTTATGCTACCCAAGTTGATCAAACAACTCTTCCACATTTCTGTTTTCGTAGCCCTGTGGATGTACTTATGTGGAACTCAACCACTGACCATCTCTTTCCCTCCTTGAAAACAAGTCTTTCAATCCCAGTTTGTCTTCCCACATTGTCCTTTTGTGGGA
This sequence comes from Rhinopithecus bieti, assembly GCF_001698545.2. Classification (NCBI taxonomy): domain Eukaryota; kingdom Metazoa; phylum Chordata; class Mammalia; order Primates; family Cercopithecidae; genus Rhinopithecus; species Rhinopithecus bieti. The sequence goes on from NW_016824497.1 coordinate 82,962, forward strand.
TAGTGTACTAGAGACCAGTTTCTCATTAAGATGTTTATTTAGAGTAGAAGGCTTGATCTTATCCTTACTTCCCTGGTTTGGACAATTTTTTTAGAGACAGGATCTCACTCTGTTGCCCAGGCCAGAGTGCAGTGGCACGATCATAGCTCACTGCAGCTTCAAACTCCTAGGCTCAAGTGATCTTCCCACCACAGCCTCCCGAGTAGCAAGGACTACAGGTGTACACCACCATACCTGGCTAATTTTTAAATTTCTTGCAGAGATGGGGGTCATGCCATGTTGTCCAAGCTGGTCTCAACTTGTGGTCTCAAGGAACCTCAGCCCTCCCTGAGTACTGGGATTACAGGCATGAACCACCACAGCTGGCAGTCTGGACAATCTTTAAAGCATTCCCCATTTATGTCAACACCACATGCTAGAATATTCTCAGCCACCAGGGAAAAGCATAAACCATGACTATGCATGACACACTGAATTTGCAGCAACTAATTTGCAACCAATAATGAAGTATCAATGTTTGCAATGATTCCTCTGTGAATCCAAATAGATCCAAGGATAACCCTGTAATAATACCACAATCGCTGGTAGATGTTCCTGCATTTTTTGAGAGGGAGGGGAAGTGTTGGAATCACAGGCACTATGACTGGATGGGCCGTGACTTACAGTCTGTGTCATTTATGCCATAGCCTTAGTCAAACCACAGCTACTGATAGGCTCTATGAGGTTATGATGATTACATATTATTGTAGTGATTTAATCTGGGTATATCCAGTATGTGAACTGAGACTAAAAAGGTTCACAGCCACCGGCCCAAATCATTAAGAAGTGCCAATCACATATTTCTTTGGGTGGTAACACTTGTTTGATCTTCAAAGAACCAAGAGGGCCAAAATTTTATGTAATGCCAAGTATAGTAGAAAGCTATTGCCTAATATATTGGACATTTATTCAGGCCAGGGCACACTATATTGTCTAGGCATTATATATATGTAATATATTATTTTCTTGTATTAGGTTGTGATAATCCAGCTAGAGAAGTTTCATAAAACTCAAATCTAAAATCTTTTGCTGAAGAAAATATTTTCTGACTAGTTGATTCTGCCAAACCAGTCCTGGTAATATGACACATGTCACAGCTAGCCTGCTCCCACATCCAAAACGTGTTCTAAGAAGGAAGCAGCTTAGCCATCAGAACTTTAATGCCAGGTTATCATTGCTAAGTAATTCCCTATCCTTACAAGGACAGGCAGTGAAGTGGTACACTGAATCCAAAGACAACTCCCAATTTGTAGGTTGTTAAGTACCTGTAGGTTTCTTTTAATCATAAAGAAGGAAAATTAAAGACTTGAGGATCAACTAAACAGTGAAAAGAGAAAAAACCCTCAGTCCCATTGCTTTGGCATTAATACCACAAATAAAAACACTGAACTTTGGTTTGATGAAATAGACAAATCAGGTTGTCATTTATAATTTTAGAGTTTGCTTCACAGATACAATGCTGTGTTACGAAACAATGAACACTTTTATAAAAAATTTATTTCACACTTTTATACAAATATCCACAGGTAATTTCTAATCATGAAATAATTTTACAATGCTAGTTAGTATAAAAATGTATCAAATGCAAACAGACCAGTGACTTGACTTGAGATGACATTTTAACAACTATAAATTTAAACACCATAACATCTTTGTTTCTTTGTTGAACCACCCTCCCAACACCCTTTTGGGACTTTTTTTTTTAATAACACAGGTCTAAAACTGTCAAAGTAACAGCTCCTTAGCAGTCTTAGGGACACAAGTTCCCCATGCAAGAAACTGAGACTTTAAACACTGTTATAATCTGTTTTACAGAAATTTTTGTAAACAAAATATATTTTTTGAATAAGAATTCCAAAGTATAACCAAAACAACGTCCTTAGTTTCTTAAGGTTTAAGATTTCTGAAAAGAAAAAAGCCCCCCAAAACAACAGTGGCACTACAACTGTGTTCTGTTCTTTCAAAAGACAGACACTGTTTATACTATATCCAAAACAAATTAGCACCTGTTTGCTGTTGCTCCCCATATAACTTAACATTGTGAAGCATGGTAATTAAAAAAAAAAATCAGGTTTCATATCTATTCTATCTCTATTGAATGTATAGAATGATAATTCCACCCCTGCCATTTTACAATTAAAACACAATTCAAAGTTCTGGTTAAATTAGTCCCAAAGTAATTTTGGGAATACAGATAGGGGAGGAAACAAAACAAAAAATGGAATATCGACTCACTGATTAAATGGTTCCAATAACATTTAACAGTGTAAAAGCCACGATGCTCTGACTGGAATCACTGTTTTGGTAGCAGATTCAGTAGTCTTATACTGGATCGGTTTGGATCCACCATAGGCATTCACCATTTCAAGTCCTGAACATACAGTATTTGCAGCAGTGAGTAAACTGCACTAGAGTTCAGTGAATAAACCCATTTTCTCCAAGAATTCCTGAATGTTACGGTATGAAATCCAGAAACATTACGCAGGCTTCTAAACTAAAACATATCCAATGCCTGAAATAATTAAACATCTTTACAGTTATAATTCTATTTCTTAAACCTTTTGGGTTGTGGGGTGGAGGTTGTCATGAAGGAGAGGTTATAATTTATAGATACGTTATTAAAATAACTCTGGTACATTTATAAAGATTTTCTTTTTGTAGTAAATAATTTAGGTCAACGCGATGACCTCCCATACTCTAATGCTGATTGATTAAACCAACCTGAAGGGTAACTGGAGACTCTTTGGCCTGTTAGTCAGTAACAAAATGGTTTGTAAAGAAAAGAAAAAATAAATACCATATACAAATAAGTATAACTAGCATTCAAGTCTGTTGCACCTGTGTGTTTTAGTGAACGGGAGAATGAAACCTGTATGCATTTGACGTGAGCAGGTATTCACACAGCTAGGAAATGGGAAAAGATGGCAGGATGGCAACATCACCTTCTATTGCACATTTAGTTTAAGACTGCACTTTCCATTGAAACACAACTACCCCAATGGCATAGTCTTGTGATGTGTGACAGCTAACGTGATGGATGTCTGCGCAACAGTCCCGAGGTTAGGACGGCCACACTGTTAGTGTAGCTGAGGAGGCACCTACACTCACCTGCACTATCGGGAGGATGTCACCCAAGTGCAACCGGGCAGACCCTTCCCCAACACATGTAAGTCAGCCATGCCAAAAACAAAGGCAACCCAGAAAGTTAAGGCAATTAAAGAAAAATCCATTTCAACAGTTTTAAATTTGGCTGTGCAAAACAGGAGCCTTAGGCTACGTAACAATATCCACAGTTAAAACTGTAGGTTCGTACTGTGTGTAGTCACTCTGAAATCAGTCCTCAGGGATTGAGCAGGCTTTTAAATCCAAATTGAATTTCTGAGTTGGAAAAAGCAGTTTGGGTACTGTGAAGCTTTTTTTTTTTTTAGGCCCCCCCCTATGAGTAGCTTTCATTTTCGTTCCACTTTGTGATCCACTGTTTTTTTTCAAGGTTATCAATATACTTTTCATCTTTGATCTCTCGCTCTTCTTTCCGGATCCTTACAGCATGGTATCGGGGAACACTGTCATCGTACCTAGAGCGTTTGAAGAATCCACACTGGAGAAGAGGGAAAGAGAAAGAGAAACCAATTAATCTCACAAAGAAGCAAGTGCAGTAAATGGGAATGTCTAAGCTTTCTGTTCAGCTATGTCTACCTCTGGACTACGGGGAAAAAGACATGGTTTTCTTTTAAGAAAGAACTAAGAGGTTGAAATGAAAGAACAGCCAGGGGGATCAACGGAAGAGAACAGCTGTAAAACTGGAAGAAAAGTCCAATTTCATCTTCTCTTTACATTTTATAACAAATGTAGGCTACCTCTTTACTAACAATTTAAGACTTTATGAAAACAGTGCTTCCATATTTTAAAATAATCACTATATGTAAAAGATCTAATTATCAGATTAGAATATCATTTTAAGAATAATTTTTAAAAGGCATAAACCAAAGATTATTTCATGCCCCCTCCCACTAATAAAATGCAAATCATGTCACAAGTATTTTACTAATTACTATTTGAATATGCTGGAGTTCCAACAGGTCAATTTAATCTTTTTCTCTCCTCTGAGGCTCTAGTACACGTATCACTCCTCTCATTAGCTAGGATGTAATTTATGTTGCCTGGATTTGCTGTTGTGCTTCTAATTAAGCTATTTCATTAATAAATCACATAGTAACTGTTTCCTGCAATAAAAATCATGCTGCATAGGACTTGAGAAGTGTATCACTACACTGAATTTCAGAGCAGTCCCTAATTTTTCGTCTTTAAATTGTTAATGTGTATATGTGTATATATATATCATTTAAATATTCAATCTGATCCAAAGTATATTTTACTGAGAATATATCTGAAAAAAATTGAGATTAAATTTTTAATGAAATATATTACTTTTCATGAAGTGAAAACATTTAATGAAATATATTTACTTTTAAAAAAGGTGTGTGACTAAAATGCAGTTTTGAAGAATGAGAAATAGTTATTAATAGAATGGTTGATTAATGTGTTTATTGTGTGACATCAACAGTAACAGGACTTTTACGCTGAATGATGTTATAAAAATGCCATGGAGCAAGATAAAATTATATGCATAGTTATCACTAAATCAATAGGCAAAATGAACCAAATGTTTTGTTCCAGGTCATTTCTACATGGATTGATTTATTATTCTGTGCAAAAAAAAAAAAAAAGCCAAAGTACCTATCTGTTACAAAATATGACTGCTGCCTACCCCATTTAAACAGAGGGAAATTAAAGGTGATATGTAAAGCTGAAATGGCAATGTTGTGATTCACTGTGATAGTGCAATGGAAAGGATTACAGGAGTAATTCTGTCCTATAAAATTTTGTGTAAAATTTTATACACAAAAATTTTACAGTTTTGTGTATAAGAACTAAACAACAGAACATCTCAGATTTATGCCCACATAAACGGTGAAAGAAATCACCAGCAATTCCTATTTCCTTAGATTTACAAATAAGAGAAACTTGAATTTAGAATCAACTGAGACCCCAAGTTTGGATAAAATATCTGTGTACATGAAATATGGTCAAACTCCATCACAACATATTACAATAAAAACTTTTCAGGGCATTTTTTTGTACTAGAATTTGGTAGATGGAAGGTAACTTTGGTAGAAGATCATCTTCTGAAGTTGGCCATAAAGCCCGTCGTGGTGGTAACCATAGTTTGTTGTAATGGTCTTTGACCTGTAGGAGATATGCAGGAAATGGAAGCTGCATGCTTAGCTAGCAGAAAACGATTCCTGAGCAACAGTAAAAAGCATTCCAAGCCTTCCCCATCACTTCATAGCAAAGAAAACAAAAAGATGACAGTGAGGAAGCCTCACCAAGAGAAACACATTTCCAACATGCAACAGGTTAATTAGGCGGTCGACACAGCTTCTGTGGGAAATTCCAAAATGAACAAGAAATCTGGAGCGATTTCTTATGCATCTTTGAATTCCCTAGTAGGATGCTACATACCGAATTAATAACACATGGCAAACTGGGCTACTATGGAGGGCTAAAAGCCTCGTGTGTGTGTACAAAGATTGCAATTTTCTTCATTGCTGTGGGTAATGTTTAACAACAACATAAAATAACTCACCTTCAACGAAAAATTCTTTGTGCATTAAAAAAAAAAAAAAACTGAGCTTTCAAGTGAAATAAATCCAAGCAAGGCAAGCCAGTGTGGACATTTGGAAACATCTGTTAATGGGACACACACAGCAAGCTGTTGTTCTTAAAGTTAGCTACCACAACCATAGCGGGTCCCACAGCTAGCAATTAAAAAACATTGATCAATTACCAATTACAGAAGTAGATCAATACTATGCATCAGAAGTAAGCCTCTCTTTATCAGATGGCTGAGCATGGATCTCAGCCTTGTGATATGTGGCATCATAATGATCTTTCTTATTTCTCTTGAAGAAACCACACTACAAGGAAGCAAGGTATTTAGTCAATTTTACAGTTTTGTGTATAAGAACTAAACAACAGAACATCTCAGATTTTAATCTGCTTTCTACTTGTGGCTTGTTTATAAACAGACCACTTTCAGTCAACCAACAGTGAACAGCCACTGCATTGTTTCATTGTCACATTCAATACACCCTTCACCATACATCTCTGGTCAAATATTTATATGGATGACACTAGCCAGCTCATTGATTTTTTTTTTTCCCTTTGTGACAGAAATCCTGAGGACAAAAATCATTCTAATAGGGAAAACGTGTATACACTGCTGATTAGCTTTGGGTAGTTTCTTCCTGCAGGAGAATATGAACTCCAAAAGAGGCAAAAGACTGACTTTGGCAGTTTGAGACAAAGGTTAGAAAATAAATTCTCTAAGTAAAAGCACAAATCCAAATAAAATATAGATATACTGTGGGTATTTTTCTGCCTTTTACAGTAAATTTTATGGAACAAATGCCATTTACTTGAGGCCTTTGGATCTGTGGGGTGAATCACAATACAAATTCGAATACACCATCATGAAAGAATGATTGCTGTCATTTTCCCAAACTCTGAGCACCATATAACCCTTAAATGGTAGGGACCCCATGCTCCTCAAGTTAAGTCACTCTAAATGAGTATAAAAGTATAATTCCACTTTCTACTATAATTTCCTTCATTCAGTGATAGAGAACTTTTCCTATTTACTTTTATCTAGTTCATAAGGCCATGGAACTGTCTTTTATAAAATTTAACATGGTCAAATAAAATCTCCTGAAAAACTGCTTCCTAGTCCAGCAACTCATGAAGGTAAAAGCCTAGATTCACTTTGTACAATATATGGGAGCTGCTGGCTCCATGAGGCTATTGAGATTGAAATTAATTTAAATTACATTTAAAACTCTATGCTTCAATTGAACCAGCCATATTCCACGTGCTTAACACAGCCACATATGACTAATGGCTACCATATTGGATGCTGCAGCTCCAGAACATTTCCATCAGTACAGAGTTTTGTTGGGCAGCTTTCAATAATATGTGCTAGTAAATAGGGTGGGAAGAATGAACCAGGAACCAAGAGGCCTGGTCCTGCCTCCATTGGCAACATTCTTTTTTTTGGAGACGGAGTCTCACTCTGTTGCCCAGGCTGGAGAGCAGTGGCATGATCTCGGCTCACTGGAAGCACCGCCTCCCGGGTTGGGTTCACATCATTCTCCTGCCTCAGCCTCCCCAGTAGCTGGGACTACAGGCGCCTGCCACCACGCCCGGCTAATTTTTTGTATATTTAGTAAAGATGGGGTATCACCATGTTAGCCAGGATGGTCTCAATCTCCTGACCTCGTGATCCGTCTGCCATGGCCTCTCAAAGTGCTGGGATTACAGGCGTGAGCCACTGTGCCCAGTTGGCAACATTCTTAATATCCTTGGTCATGAGCATCTTTGTTAACAAAATGAAGGTGATTAGACCAGCCCAAGGGACTTTTTTTTTTTCCTGCAAACAAAATCCTGTACAGAATCCTGATATTTAAAATGGATACAATCTGAACTACTGTGGTTGAAGTAGGGATCTCTCCATCTGTCTAGTTTAGCTTTGCCCTCTACATGGATATACAAAATCCAATTTAAGGGCCACTGAACTGTAGTTCTGACCCTAAAATCCTATGACTTTAACATACTAAATAATTCAGTTGAATAGAAGTATAATGGGTTGTATAAGTTGTCTGTATTTTAGAGTTCCCTTGACAGCCTGGATACTTCAGAGCTTCAAAAAACAAAAACAAAATAACTCCCAAAATAATGAAATCATCTAACCAATCAACTTATTTAACAGCCGAGGCAAACAGAGGCCCCAAGGAGATGGAATGATTTGACCAAGATTATATACAGTTTAGGTTTCTTAACTTTAAATCCACTGCTATCTCACCCTCATTAAAGGCTGCCAATGCTCTGAAAAAGACCATCCTATGACCTCTTCCAGAAAACACTGTCATCCTCAAATATCAAACCCCAACTTCAGCTTTTGATATCAAAATAATTTTCAAGGCCAGGTGCAATGGCTCACATCTGTAATTACAACAATTTGGAAGGCCAAGGCAGGAAGATTGCTTGAGCCCAGGAGTTGAAGACCAGCCTGGGCAACACAGCAAGGCCTTATCTTTACAAAAAAAATTTTTAAAACTTGCTAGATGTGGTGGCATGTAGTCCCAGCTACTCAGGAGGCCGAGGTGGGAGGACTGCTTGAGCCCAGGAGGTCAAGGCTGCAGTAAGCCATGATCACGCCACTGCAATCCAGCCTGGGTGACACAGCGAGACCCTGTCTCAAAAAAAAATTTTTTTTTCTTCAAGGCATCTCCTTGAAAAAAATTTTTATATTGACTGGCTATGTTTGCCAGAGGAACCTACTGCCCGAGGTAAACATTAGAGGTAAAACTGGCTGAAACTCCCTACCAGGAGGAGTTTTGTCATGAGCAGATACCAAGCTTTAATCCCATGTCTAGAAGACATCAGAAAATCACCTCAGATTGGTAAAAGTCAGTCGAAAAAAAGAAAGCAAAAACAGATGCTCAATATTTGCAAGTAAGACTATTTTGAACCCTTATGTATTATATTTTTGGATCCAGCGAAAAGAAAAGGATAGTTTGATCCTAGGGGTTGCTGGTTCATGCAGAACCCTCCAGACCGGACATGTTTGAGAATCCAAAATTTTGTCCTTTAAAAGAGTAATGCACTACATACCTAATGCTACTATAATCAAAATGTTAATATTTCTGCAGTGAAATTAATCATAAAGGATAAAGACTTCGAAGTAGCCTCTCTTTACATCATGTCAGGTTTTATTGCCAAATAAGTCATTATATACCTCAAGGTTTCAGAGGTTTTTGGAACTGCAGATAAGGGACTGTAAGCCTCTATCACTCACTGGGAATAATCTAAAATGTTTAGGTTGTAATCTTTGGGCATTAAGAGTTTGTATCCATCTCATATGCAGTTTTTCATAATGTGGATTCTTCACTGGTAGAATCGGGAAGATACTACATTTTATTTACAGTCAAAGGGCCAAATTCTAATGAGGAAAATCTTATTGAACCTAGACCTTCCTTATGTTTGATACATGCTATAATGACCCCCCCTTGAGATAGAGTTATTCATTCATGTCATACTTTTCTACTCCAAATCTAGCTGTAAGCATAACCAACTCCAATGGCTGCTATGAACATTCTTCACAGAAACTGAAATTAGCAGGGATACAGATTCAGGTTATTATGACACCCTAACAATTTGGCTTAGATCCAGACTTCAATCTTAGGTGAAGAAAATGCTAAAGTAATAAAATCTAAATTTGTTATTTGCTAAATATGCTAAATTATGTGTGAGAGACACCAACACTCATTTAAGAAACTCATTATGTACAAATAATATACTTTAAATACAAAATAATCGGTAAATATACAGGTGTTCACGGCAAAATTTTCCTCAAATTCGCTATGTCAAAAGAGTTTCATAATGTTAGAAAAAAGGAAGCAATGAAAAAGAAAACATACTATCAGTGCTGATTCCCATTTTTTCCAAACATTAAAGTTTGTTATGAAATTCAAATGCCAGATATGACTTACCTTCCACAGTATAAACACTAATAGAGCAAGCATCAAAATCCCAGCGAGAATAGCCACTAGGATGATCCACCAAGGTACTCCCGAATACTGAGCTACAGTCTTTGAGGGAAACACAGTCACACGAACCTATAGGGCAGAAAAGAAAGCAGCATTACTACATACAGTGGCAAGAGTTCACACCAGGAGTTTATGGTTCTAATTTTGCTTTTGAATATATTTTGGACAACGCAGCCTGCGAATGGATGAGATGACTTTCTGATGCGAGATCCTTTCTCTTAACAGAATATTGCTTCAAGAGACATTGCTTGAACATCTTTCCCCAGAATCTTGAAAATGCTGGGTTGTATTCTGACAAAGTGGTTACTTTTTTGTTAATTTATCTTTAAAAAACATTATTTTGTTATCAACACAACTGCATAATGAACCCTTATGTATTCATCATCCTGTTGCAGCTATTATCAATACACAGCCAGTCTGTGTATCTATCTAAAGAAATTCCGCTCAAAAAGACACCCAATTAAACAGATCTAACAGCCAATCTGTTCCATCTATCCTGGTATCTTCTTGAGAATAATAATACCTGTTTTTTTTTTTTTTTTTTTTTTGGAGACAGGGTCTCACTCTCACTCTGTTGCCTAGGTTGGAGTGCAAGTGGTGTGACCATGGGTCACTGCAGCCTCAACCTCCCAGGCTCAAGTGATCCTCCCACCTCAGCCTCCCAAGTAGCTGGGACTACAGGTGCATGCCACCACGCACAGCTAATTTTTTTAAAAAATGTTTTGTTGAGACAGGGTCTTGCTGTGTTGCTCAGGTTGGTCACACAGTGCTGGCTTCAAGTGATTCCTGCTTTGACCTCCCAAAGTGCAGGGATCATAAGTATGAGCCACCTCACCTGGCCTATACTTTCTTTTAATTAATTTTCAGCAATGGAAAGAAAAGGGCCAGTTTAGGCACAAGTAGCCAACATTCCTCATTCAAACTTTAAAGATGTTGTGAAATACAAAACTAGGTATGGGGCTGCATGACTGATGGACACCATTTTACCTTTTTCTTAGGATATCACACTAAAGACCTTCACAAACAATAACATTTCCTGAAATGGCTTGGTGCCATCCTCTATAAAAAGGTAGATGAACAGACTAGACCCTGGACCCACTCAGAGGCAGCTTAGCGCTTAAGTTGCTGCTGCTGCTGAGAAGCTTAAACTCTAAACATAGGATAGTTTGCAAATACCAATTAAATAGAAATAGTGTTTACTCAGAAACCTAAAAAGCAGCTTCTGGCAATTCCAACAACTCAGTTACATGGGTTTAGAATGCAAATGAACTTTTGTGATACCAGGAACTATTTTTCAAAGCATGCTAAAGACCTGGTGATTACTGTGAACATGATTTTGTAAACTACACTGATTAGAGATCTACTGGTTTGAAGTTTCTGATATTTCTGAATTAAGAGAATGTAAAATAAAGGGAAACAAAACTCAGGGGGAGCATGTAACTTCCGAGGAGCATTTTCAGTCAAATATTCTATGTCTGTTTTGAACCCTGGATGCTGCTGTCTACACTGTGCTTTGGTACTTCTATGCAGTGGTGTTTTTCTTTAAAAAATCTCTCATCAAAGTACTTCCCTTTCCACTTCTAGGAAACAGTTTCTCAACCTCACCTGACTTACAGAAAATACTTAAAAGCAGTAAAACTGCTTTTCTTTAAACATTCAATAGACAGCAACCACATCTTGAGATTTAGCCAATTATACTGACGGTAACAGGCAGGCATAAAACACCTTTATCAGCCACCATGTTTCCTGTTATGCTCTAAGTGAGGTTTTCTACAAGCTCTGAGCCCCAAGGTGGCCTCGTGGCTCACTTCCCCTCTGCTTCCCTCGCCTGACAAAGAAGAGGTTACTGGGTTCAGCACAGGGACATCCACAAAGAAGGGAAGAAGAAACAGCCACAGACCAGTGAAGCAATAGAATAGTTATGTGGTTGGTAAGCTGACTACAATGAAACAAACCAAATAGATGATTTCAATTAGCCTAAACTGTATCTTGTTTAACTTTGTTGCCCTATTATCTAACACAAGGAAGGCATACAGTGTGTCCTTAGGGCAAGGTGGTCATGTGAAAGGGCCATCCTCATTTGTAAGAATAAGTTCCAGTAAATCTGGAAGTGGAGAGTGGAAACTGGTCTTCAGCAAGGGCAATCAGCTTTATTATAATGACACTGTGCACAAGTGTCTTTATAACAGCTGACATAGGGGAAAGCCACCCCCATAAATGGTTGGGATCCAACATTGTAACAAATGAGCAAAGTACTTTTTGATTTTGCAGCCTGAAGTGGCAGGGTGGATGGGAATCCAGCTGAAGCTCTAAGCCCCAGGCCTGGCACCATTCACAGCAGAACTTCCACATGTTGTTAAACAACTCACTGGGCATCAAAGACTGAGGACCAAAGTCAGGGACTGGGTTGGGTACATATTTAAAGGGCAGATGTGCTCTGTGGTTCTGGAGGGCGAGAGGCCATTCAGGAAGATTTTATTAGTTTGCTTAAACTGTCAACTGAAGAGTTTTTTGGGTTTTTTTGTTTTTGTTTTTGGCATGACAGTCATTCTCCAGCTGGGATTGAGAACAGGGGGGAGCTGGCCATAGAGCCAGGTGACCAAAGATGGGAGACAAAGGGCGGGCTGTGATTCCTAGAGCTCCAAGCCTTGTTCTGTCTTGTCACACCAACTGTTACTGATGAATAGGTGAGTAGAAACTACTGTAAGAACTTTACAACTCCAAAAATAATTTCTTACCTTTGGTTTCATTACAATGTAGTTATTTCCATGGGGATGACACACACCTGTGAAGCTCATCCACCATGTGCCCATAAGGGGAAGAGAGATATAAGCTCTGTTGATGCATTAAATTTGATTACCAGTGGGCAGTGCTTAGACCACATTAGCTTGTCAGCTGCCAAAATACCTTCTCTAAATTACTCTGTAATGTACCACCCACTATTCTCACTGAACTTCAGTACAGGAAGTCACCCAATGAAAACAAAAGATAGTTTTGTATCTTTTACATTTGACAGCTTGGATACTCTCTACTTGCTTCTTTAGGGATAAGTGGGGACATATAAATACAACCAATAAACAATCCACCTCAACTTCCTTGGCTCATTTGACAATGTTTTCCTGGTTCTGTCTCCTACAGCATGACATTCTTAACAATTGACACTGTATCTTACCCAGCTTTGCTTCTCTAGCATTTAGCACAGGGAAGGCATACATGTGCCTTTCATAGGTGTTTATTAACAAGATGGATTTAATTTAATTGATGCTAAAACATAGTATGGCTTACCTGGCTCAATTATGTGACTTCTGCTCTCCCTGACTTCATTATAATAGTGTCCTAATTTAAAAGTGTTTTTTATTGTTTGAGACAGGGTCTCACTCTGTTGTCCTGGCTGGAGTGTAGTGGCGCAATCTTGGCTCACTGCAGCCTTGACTTCCTGAGCTGAGGTGATCCTCTTACCTCAACCTCCCAAGTAGCTGGGAATACAGGCATGTGCCACCCCACTTGGTTAATTTTTGTATTTTTTTTGTAGAGATGGGGTTTTGCTATGTTACCCAGGCTGGTCTCCAACTCCTGGGCTCAAGCAATCCGCCTGCCTTGGGCTCCCAAAGTTTAACTGTGTTTTATTAAAAGGTAAACACAAAACTCTTGAAATTGGTTGGGTTATAAAGAAACAAAGTTTTGTTTTTTTTTTTTTTTTTTGCTTTTTTAAGCCAAATTAAGCTCAGATCTTCAAGCCCAGAAAAACTACAGCTTAAACTACTAAAGAAATGTGCAGATATGACATCTGAGCTATTGTATTTCAGAAAACAGAAAAGGTATCAGAAGACTAGAAGTTAAGAAAATGTCTCAATTTTCAAAAGACATGGGTTCTAGATATGAGACCAGTAACCCATTCACAAATCTACCAATTTGTGAAGACATCAATTCCCATTGGGAGGCATGAGTTCTCCAAGCTCTAAGAACATAAAATGCCCAAGATAACCTCATTTTCATTTGTGACCCAGTCGTTAGACTGGATACTGGGGCCCCCAGTTCCATCATCTTCCAGAAGAGAGCACTTGAAAAGGAGACATCAGACCCAAGGTCTAGTCTCAGCTCTACTTGCTGGTAGAGTGACCCTGAGGGGGAGATATCTTTCCTTGGATTCAGTTTTCTTATCTAAATTTGAGATTTGGGGACCAAGTGTCACAAAGTCAAAGAACAGAAGCCCTGAAGTCAGACAATTATGGGTTTCAATCAAGGGTCTCAAATTATATCCCCTCTCTGAGTCTGCTTCCTTATTTGTAAAATGAGTACAGTGTCTACCCTTGGCATTCTTCTGAAGTTTAAATGATAGAGTATAAAGTATCTAGTAAGTTGTAGACATTTTATTAAGGCTTCATTAATGTTAGTCCCTTCCCTCTAAAGTGTTCTCTGTCTAGCTCTGAAATCTCAGTGGTTTTCAGAGTTGCTGATTTACAGTTATAGAAAGCTATACCTGCTGCCTTTATAGATGCAGAGAAAAGATCCTTAGGGAAGGTGTGGTTTATCTGAAAGTCCCTTATGATGCCTGTTGATATGTCCTGGAGAGACCGGGACAGTGCTGGTTGATACCATTTATCCCAGCAGCTTTCCCAGTACAGCATTTTTCTCAGGCAAATGTATCCTGAGGCTGGGTGCAGTGGCTCACACCTATAATCCTAGCATTTTGGGAGGCTGAGGCAGTCGGACTGCTTGAGCCCAGGAGTTAAAGACCAGCCCAGGCAACATGGTGAGATGCTGGCTATACAAAAAACTGAAAAATTAGCTGGGCGTGGTGGCATGCCTGTGGTCCCAGCTACTCAGGAGGTGAGACAGGAAGATTGCTTGAACCCAGGCATTCAAGGCTGCAGTGAGCCGTGTTTGTGCCACTGCACTCCAGCCTGGGTAACAGAGAGCAAGACTCCATCTCAAAAAAGTAAATATCAAAAATGTATTCTTGTTTGGATAACAAATTATAAGGACCACTATATTTCAGAAAACAGAATGATTGGGGAGGCTCCCTGAATTTTCAGCTAGTTAAATGACTGAAGCCAGAACATTTCCGTAAGTAGACTGGCAGATTAAGAGCAGTAATTCACAGTATTTCTTTCTCCGGTCTCTTTTGCAAAATATTCCCATTCACGATTCCCACCATGACATGCAGTCATTCTGCCTCGAGATCTTTATACAAGTCCCTGTGGGTTCTAGACTCCCACAGGGAACCCCTCACTATTGGTTCACTGCAAGGTTCTACAACTAGTCCTGTTCAACATATTTGTCATTACCTGGATGAAGAGAGAGCACATGCTTCTCAGTTTTTAAAACTTTCAGGGATAGAAAGTTGAGAAAGCAAATGATGAAGCAAGATGCAAAGTTACTTTGCAAACTGAAACGATGGACCGAAAGCAAATCACATAAGATATAAGGATACACTTAAAGGCATACGTTTATTTTTTTACAAATGGCTCAAGGACAGGATACTGGAAACACAGCTTGACAACAAATTCTCATGAAAACACCTGGAAGTTTCGGTAGAACACTAACACAAAAATAGCAGCTGCTAGAAATTCAAACATGCTGCTCAGCAATGGTTTGAAAAACCAAATTTTAGGTAGGTGTGACAGAAGTGTGGTGCCGAGATGCTGAGAGGTAAAGGCCCCAGGGTAAGTGGGACAAGCAGACCCCACCTTAGCTGCTCTGTCCACGTGGGAGTCGCATTGCCCAGGAAGAGAGAGGCCAGGAGCCGGTTGGGCTGTGCCCAATGTGACACACAATTCAAGAGCTGGGTGCGTAAGCTCTGAGAAGAATAAGAAACATCCAAGGAGGCATGACCATTTCCTTCAATTATTTGAGAGGCTGCTCCATGGTCAAGAGACAGAACTTATTTTAGACTTGTTTGAGAGACAATAACCAGGGACCTACTTTACAAGGTTCAGTTCAGGATTCAGCTATGAAGAGATCTTTTCTAATAATTACAGCTGGCCATGGCATGGGCCATCACTGGGGCATTACACCAATGGCTGCAGCATTGGAGATGGTACAAGATACAGGTTTCTAAAGGGCTGTGAGGTATATACCCTTCTTTCAATAGAGCCAATAGTTCTCAAACCTCCCATGGGCACTGCTGAACTGGATGACCCTAGATTTACTTCTTTTTTTCAATGATTCTATTAAAATACAGCTTGTAGTGCCAGTACCTTAAGACACTATTTTCTCTGTAATGGGGCTATGAGGGAAAGGAGCACCAAAGCACTTCAGGACATGAGTGTGGGGTACAAGGAAGAGAGACCTGTTCTGAACCTGAATGAAGCTGGGGAACCTCTCACCTGAGTGCCTGCATTTGGCAGCTTGATATTTTCGGCAGCAGCAGTCACATCAATGAAGGCTCGCACAAGAATGTCCAAGTAGTTCAGTTTGGAATATTCCTGTTTGGAGACGGTTAATGCATTCATTAGGGAAGTGAGAAGTGTCCTAGGCAGAGGCAAATTAATTCCATGGACAGCCTCACGCCAAGGCCATACCTCTAGAAATGTGCTGTTCCATAACCTCGAGCGCAAAATAAGAGATGCCTTGCTGTCCAGCCCTCGCAGTGGGCATCTGATGTTCACACAGTTCACGTTCACACTACAGTTCTAGAGAGAAAAGGAAGAATGGTCATCAAAAGATATTGTTGAAGGAGTCCTTCCCCTCATCCTCTCAAATATTCACAGCTCTTGAAAAATACTTACAAGAGTCTGGTATTTTCTTTCAGCAAATAAAGAAAATTTTCTGCTATCATCTATCTGTTTTTCAGTAATTTCCCGTTTCTTTCTTGAGTTGTGAGACTCCTAAAAAAAATCATATCCAAAGTAGTTCCAATGTACATAATTCTTTGTTGCTACTATACAAGCCTCTTGAGCATACCCTCCTGAACAGTACCAGATTCAGATAATCAACAATATTGGCCTCTCTCCTGCCAAAGGCACAGAAATAAGTGTAAAACCAGCAAGTATTATCACTCTAAATTCAAGTTTATTGATTTACTCATAGGACTAAGTAATTCATTCCCACTCTGACCTAAAACTCAGAGAAAAGAAATATGCTTTCTTTGTTTCTCTATATCCCCACCAAACTGTGGGCATACTGAGATCAGAGATCAAATATTCCTGTATCGCTAGCCTCCAGCTCTGTTTCTAAAACATGGTGGTCAGCACATCTTGAAGGAATAAGTGATACTCAAGAATAGAGAAAGAAGCAAAAAGCCCCATTATATAGCTCATTCAGAGCAGAGCAATGAAAACGAAGCCATACAAGAACTTTTAAAATTGCATTTTCCTTATATAGCAAAGATTAGTAATAATGGATTATCTTGATTTTTAACACTGATGAGTAGAAGATCATCCTAAGCCACCAACTCTGATCACTGACCATACCCAGTCACCTTAGAATTTAAAATAAAAGAAATAAACACACAAACCTTCATCGACTGGAACAGAAATGATAGGCCAGTTATCTAAGCATGGAGCAGTATAGAGAGGGGTTAAGAGTACAGGCTTTGACATCAGGCAGAGCAGGGCTTGAATGTGGAATCTGTCTCTTAACACCTGAGTGGCTGAGAGAGTTACTTGCTCTCTGAATCTTAATGTCCTCATCTGTGAAATGGTGGGGATAATGAAACTCCCTCATAGGCCCATCCAGAGAATGAAATGAGAAAATGCAAACAAAATGCTTAGCATAGTTCCTGAGACACAATAAGTACACAATAAATAATTACTATTTTAAAAATAAGCATAAAAAGCTTTCAAGGTTACTTGCTAAGATGCCATTATCTTTTCCAATGAGTCTGGTTCTACTTGGAGTGAACACTGGCTGGCCCCTGGGTAATAGCCGCTACTATTACCCAGGAGCATCCCCCAGTTCTCCTGCGTCATGACGAGACGTCAGAAAATGCCATTTGCCTCAGAAAACACTGAATGACTCTGCCTTATGTACTATAATGGTCATTAACCAGCAAAAATGCCTCAGCCTGCCTCAGTTACTCAACTAGAAAAGAGAAATTGTGACAACCAAAGAAAAAATCCACCTGCCAGAATGCCAGTTTCCTAAGGACAGTAATGATTTTCCCCCAAAAAGTGAGTTTCTCTAATTTGCATTTATGGAGACATTAGATAAATCTACCAACATACCTTGAGGTTCAGGAAGTTTATCTCCTTTTGTGGCTCACAAGTTATCTTTTCCAATCCTTTGGATTCTACTTTCACCAAATAAAGCAACCATTTGCCATTGCTAATTTCTTTTGGCCACTGAATGTTCAAGGTTGCTGTGCCGAGGTTTTTAAGAGGTTTACCTAAGTTAATTACCTGTTAGAAAATAATACATATTATCTCAGTCTAATCTTCTCAATGTAAATTTAAGTAGCAGCTCCTATTACCAAGAGAAAGAAGCTAAAATATCTAGCATAATCCTATAATAAAAGCACAGGCTCCAAAAATGGACTATAGATAGGCCATTCAAAATAAAGACTTATACCTAAAGATTTTTATAAATAAAACAAAAGGTCAAAGGACAAACGATAGCTAACTCATTCTAGGAACAACTGCTGTATGCAACAGAATCAGCAGTGTAGATATACCATGTTCTCAACATATGCCCAGGGAAAATCATGTGTGGATTTGTGAACTGCCCTGTAACCATCCTGCTTGGCCAATGACAAGGCCTGGGCCAAGGCAGTGTACCAACAACCTGCTTTTGGAAAACCCCATCCACTGCAAAAATGAAGCTGCCTCTGTCCCAGAGGAGATTCTGCAAAACCATCAGGACAGCCACAAATCTGAAAGTCCAAGCTGGAAACAGAGCGACGTCCTGCGGCAGAAGCCAAACGCAGGCGGTAAGAGCCCTCTTAGTGTAGAGACTGTTCCAGAATCCAGAGACTTCTTTTCCAACTGCACCTGCATAGAGATCATAACCACCACCACCACCTGCCCCAGCTGTGTCTATAATGCTAAGAGACACACAGAGGAGAACTCAGCCTCTTCATTCTGCTGGAGTCAGAGGTGGGCCCATGCTTGCCATTTGAGGCTTTCACAATGGTCACTATGCCTTCAGGAATGTGATTTCAGCCACACAGACCTAAACCCATGTGTGAGTTACGAGCAGACTACGTACCATATGTTTATGTTTATTCAAAAGGACAGTCACTGATTGCCTACTTTGAAATGGTTCAGAGCCAATCACTGCCTTTCCTACAGGCATACACCAAATCTACATTCACCACAAAACCGAGCTTGTGAAAGGCAGGCATAACATTAATATTCTTTCAAATACAAGCAATAAGAAAGATGACCTTATAAAGGAGGAAGGAATAAATCATAACACATTCTAAACTGAACTGGATTCTGAACAGTGACAGTTGTTCTCCATCCTAGGGCATGAAATTTTTCCTAAAAGCCAGTATGTTCTTTAAAAGCTGGCAAACTAATTTTTAACTGATGATTTATTTATAATGCTTATTAATATTACTGATTTATTAAAATGACATACTCAAGACCATACCTAGTATATATCAGCTTTTGGTATAATGAAAAGACCAACTGCTCAAACTTACCCTGAATTCATACTCTATTAAACTTCCCACTTCATCTTCAGATTTCATAGCTTGCTCGCCAACAACTGTACCTCCAAAATACACCTGGGAAGGTTTAGCAACTCTATCAAATTAAAAAACACCAGTTTTTGTGAGGATTGTAAATGGTTCTTTCAAACATTGATTTGTTATGCTAAACACAAACACTTACCCCGAGACCGATAAAAGCAGTTCAATAACCACTTTTGCTTTAGCTGTAATTGGAGCCAAATTATCTTGATTGCTTGTTCTGAAAATGAAAAGGAAACAATAGGGTTGTATTTTACCAGTCAGTTTTCTCACTACAATTAGACTTCTTTTATGAGGTAGATCAGGGCCAATTCATTGACTGCCCATGTTTTCATGAAATAATTCTGAACGAAGAGGTTGATGTAACTCTTACGTTTCTAACTTCAGATTAATATCCAGATCTGGAGTGTCAAAGGTGACTTCAGTTGTACTTAAAACCAAATAAAAAGTAACCTATAAAAACATAAATAGCTGTTAACACAGGCCATGCATATTGACACTGCAATGGTATTTAAAACAGTAAAATATAGTATATGAAGTCATCACCTACACTTGAATTTCTTTTAAAAGGATTTCCAAGCTCACAGTCAGCTTGCGAGCCATTCTGGTTGGCAACACAACTCAACTGTTTCTCCTGTAAAAGAAACACGCACTAGGTCACAATCCACCCATTTGCCGCACAGTGTTGGCTTTTTCCTTCTCAGCTGGTCTCTAAAAATACTTACAGGGAAAGCCCTCAGTTCTCTATATGCAGAATATGTCAAAGTGTCTGGAAACGTTGCAATCAGTTTAGCCTCATGGGCGTCATCGCCATCTTTTGTGGGATTCCTTGGGTTGGAAGGGCTGTTTGTCACTGTTATTTCTAAAGCAATATCCTTCTGATCTTTTAGAACTAGTTCTGGTACACCTTTTTGACTATTAAAAAAACAAAACAAAACAAGAACAAAAAGGCAAAGTCCTCAATACGTTTCCAGTAAACTTTCTTAACACAAAGCCACTGTGAAGCCAGAATCATTTTTGCTAGTGCTACAGAGCGATTCTTACATTGGTAAATAAGAAAATTTGTCTTGATTTCCTTCTCGGGTGCAAAATTTGTATTCTAGTTTAAGGTTGCTGTTACATACATTGTCATCTCCACATCCCTCTTTTAAGAAGTGCACCTGTAGGAAAACGAAACTATTGTCAATTTACACCATTCAGGACTTAGGAAGGCATCGATGTAGGTGACTGGCTATTCCACACAGTTCATTTCCCTGTGTGACAATTACCATTGCAGAATTCAAGCTTTAAATGTACTCTGTCACACATCGAATTCCCATTCTGTCCTTTAGTAAAATTGTGTTTGAAGAACACTTTGACCAGGGCATGGTGGCAGTGTGGTATAGAAGAGTGAGACCCAGCAGCCACAAAGATTTGGGTTTGAAAACCAGCTCTACCCCTTACTTAGCTAGCAAGTCACTTAACCTTTCAGAGTCCAAGTTTCATCACAGGTCACGTGGAGATACCACCATTCTAACTTTATAGGGCTACTGTAAGAAGTATCAATAATAATGATCATGCCAACGATTATAATACTCGATTTACATATCTTAACTCATTTAATCCTCATGACAGGCCTCTAGAAAGATACCATTATTATGATTCCCATTGTAGAGATGAGGAAACAGCTTAAGGTCAGGTAAGCAAACGGCATGCTAGTACCATGCTAATGGGTGCTTGATAATCATACTGATAAATAGGAAAATCATCTCTAGCTATGGAGCTGGGAATGTACACAAGAAATATTAACATGATAATAATAAAAATACATAAAGATATACAGAAATATAAGGAACTATATTTGGTGACAAAAATGACTGACAATGTGCAGATGTAAGCATCAGCTCCTGCGCCTGAGATAGTGAGGACTCACTTCCGCAAAGCTGCCTCAGTAAGGCACCGGTACCAGGAGCCCCAGAGCGGACAGACACTCATCATCAACTACTTTTTTTTTTTTTGAGATGGAGTCTCATTCTTTTTGCCCAGGCTGGAGTGCAGTGGTGACATCTCGGCTCACTGCAACCTCCACCTCCCGGGTTTAAGTGATTCTCCTGCCTCAGCCTCCTGAGTAGTTGTGATTACAGGCATGCGCCATCATACCCACTAACTTTTGTGTTTTTAGTAGAGATGGTGTTTCACCATGTTGGCCAGGCTGGTCTCAAACTCCTGACCTCAAGTGACCTGCCTGCCTCAGCCTCCCAAATTTCTGGGATTACAGGCATGAGCCACCACACCTGGCCATCAATTAGATTTTGAAAGCAAGAACATAATGCCAAATCAAGCTGTCATAGCTCCCCAGGCTAACCTTGCATCTTAACCATCCTAAACCCCTAGCAAACAGACCCCACCTCATATGAAGTATCCAGCAGGCCATCTAATAAACATTTTTCTTCCAAAGATGACTTAGGCTATATTAGGCATTAAATGACTACTGTATGCTAATTATACTTTTTTGCTTTGCTGAATTTTGCTATTCCTTGATTTTAATGTTCTGACTAGCAACGTATTTGCTTTCTATATTTCAGTGTTCTCTATTGTCAAATACAATGTATTTTTCTCTCTATGTACAGCTAATGGAGAAACAGTGTGAGAATGTAAGCGCTACCATTTATAGTCTCGATAAGTTATAATGGCCAAAAATGAAGAAGGAAAATACGTTCTGGCCCCAAATTGTATTTCATGTTTTATGTGTTTATTGCTAATTTGGGAAACAAGGCTTCTCTAACTTTGCATACATTAAAAACATATTAACACAAAAGAACGGCCTTTAAAGAAAATCACTAGTTCTATTCCCTTCAAAGACATTTGATTTAGCATCATAAATGGCAAAAACTTTGGCAAAATGAGAGTCAGAGAGACTTACATCAGTATGAGCTGTCTTGGGTTCATCTGAATTCAGAATTGGAAGAACTTCTGGAAGTGAATTAACTCGCCTACGAGAGCTTGGTTCTTGGATCTCCACTGAAGCAGTTATGGGAATGGGACGCAGTTTATCTCTGATATTATCCTGAAAAGCATGCAGTCACAGTTAAGTGGGGGTATAAATCCTACTGGGGAATTCCAAAACAATGATTTTGTATTAAGAGGTTGCTAGAATAAATTTCAGAAATCTGTATATCACCATATAACCTTTTTCTGTCCTCTTCATAAAACAGATGTGACTGTCCACAGCCCTCACCTGTAGCCAGAGGGTTTCCTCCATGCACACTTTCTGTTTCTGCCTTTTCAGAGTTAGTTCTTGGGTATATTTGGGCTCAGAACCTTGGTTTCGAAACTGAACTCTTGAGGATAGCCCCGATTTTCTTCTTTCTTTTTCAGCTTCAAGTGTGCCCACAATTGCTAGATAAAATTAAAATCATATTAATGTAAGTGCATTCATGCACAATCCAGCCACAAACATATTGAACTCCTTTTAAGATTTTAATTTCTTATAGAAAACATTGCCATTGTTTCTCTTCATATTTCCTGGTAATATGCATTCACACAACTGTGATGGTTCAAATCAAGCTGTCTTTTCCTTCCTTTTGCTGTTAACAATGTTTCAAAGTTAAATTTTCATTGTGCCACCTGGGGGAGCTCAAGAACAAGTTTAAAACCTTTCAGCAGCAGCAGTTATTAAGAATCAGTTTCTGGCTGAAGCTCATGAACCCACAGAATACTAAGGATAAGTGGAAGAACCCAACACTCCCCCTGAGGACCTAAACTGATCTTCTCCCTTTTAACAGTCACTGCTTATTCAAGTGGCCTTGTGCCTTTGCTATTTGGAAAAGGTCTCTCTAGAACAGCAGCATCTCCTGAGGGCCTGTGAGGATGCAGAACCTCAAGCCCAGTTACACCTACAGAACCAGAATCTGTTTTATTAGTAATAGCATCACCAGATGATTCTTATACATATTAAAGTTTTAAGAAGCACTGATAAAGGATAGTTGTCTAAAAAGAGGAATAATATATTTTAGAGACGGAGAAGTCTTTCAACAGTAGGATGAGACCTTTACCTTAAAAAATAAAAAAGAGGCCAGGTGCAGTGAATTATACCTGTCATCCCAGCACTCTGGGAGGCCGAGGTGGGTGGATCACCCGAGATCAGGAGTTTGAGACCAGCCTGACCAACATGATGAAACCCTGTCTCTACTAAAAATACAAAAATTAGCTGGGCGTGTTGGCACATGCCTGTAATCCAGCTACTCGGGAGGCTGAGGAAGGAGAACTGCTTGAACCCAGGAGGCAGAGGTTGCAATGAGCCGAATTCATGCCATTGCACTCCAGCCTGGGCAACAAGAGTGAAACTTTCTCAAAATAGTAATAAAGATAAAAAATAATTAAGAGGTAAATTATATATTTTTGAGTGGATGGAGGGCCTGTCAGCATAATATAGCTCCTACAACTAAACTGCCTACCCTGCACTGGGCTAGAAGGCACAGCCTGTTCTTGATAACCTACACTAATGGAACCTGGAGGGAAGCCAGGATGTGGACAATCAGAATCTCATTTTTTGACTTCAGAACGCATTCTTTGTTGGTTCATTAGATGTGGCTGCTAACTGTGTTTTTCATGAGCCAATACTTAAATTACTTAGATTCATTAAGCACTCACTAACCATCAAAAGGGAAGGCAAACCAAAGTGTGTGGACGGCTGGAGAAGGCAACCTCCAGGACAAAAATCTGCTACAGAAAACACAGAAAATGAATGACTCACATTCTAATATTCACTTTAGAGTTGGAAGAGACCTTTTCTGGGGAGGCTTGGGGTCATACTGAGAGGGACAGAGGCAGCACCAGCTTCTAAGTCTAAATACAAAAGGTGATTGCTTTCCACAGGGTCTTAGATGCCCAGGTCTCACTTGCCTCTTGACCACTACAGGAGTCACTCCTTCCCTCAGCCAGCTGTCTTTCCCTTCTTTCCCCTTCCACCTCCCAGCAGGGTTGGCCTGCTTCTTCCCCCTTCAAATCTCAGCTTGGACCTCATCTCCTCCAGGAAGCCTGTCCTGGCCTCTCCTCGCGATCCTAGAGTATTCCATCTCTCCAGTCTCTACACCTAGACCCACTACGCTGTGATTTCCTGATTCTCTTCCACAGTGGGGCAAAGCCGAGGACAAGGACAAGGACCACATCAGTCTTATTCCCCACCACAGTCCCCAGCAACTAGCACAACACCTGATAGACATATGATTTATAGAACAGATGAACAGAAGTGGAAGTAACTGGTTCCCCACTTGCACACTCATGCGCACACACACGATGTGACATTCTTATGCTGAATGTGAGCAATTCAGACCAAAATTCAGAAACACTGACAGTTTCAATAGTAATTTTTGTGTCCATCTGGAGAATTCTTAAATGTCACAGCTGCCAAATGGAATGCTCCCCCACTTTAGGCCCTCTGCAGCCTTGACATCATCCATTTGTAAATGACCTGCTAGCTTCACAATGAACCAGATCAAGGCTCACACGCTGAGTGCCCCTCACAGCAAAAGTATGGGAGGTGTGGGTGCAGGAAAACCGCTTATCTGCCAAATTCACTCTAACCTTCCCTAACCCTCCAGACAGTCCATATCATCTTAAAATCTTTGCAGGCCACCTTTGCTGACCCCTTGAGGGGCAAGCCAAGTAGAACACTCATTACGGCTCAATTATAGATATCTATATGTAGGGAACACCGCATCTGAGGACTGCCGAGTTAAAGCAGCCCGGTCAAACAATAAGCTCACATTCTTGGATACTGGGAGAAGATTTTAGATGTATTAACTTATGTAGCTTTGTAGAAGTTCTGTCTTAATTCATTTAGAATTTACTGTGGACGTAAAAGCCATGAAAGCAAATGTTCTTTGAATGTCTTCAAAGGAAAGTTTCACCCATAATAGGCCATCCATAAACACTTGGTTAATGGAGTAGCTACATAACGTAAAAGTAATACACATGGCATCAAGTGCTGCGCTACAGCTAGAAGAAAGTCTGTATTTTATATAGGTGATTAATTTGGGGGAAGACAAGGAGTGCTCTAATGAGATTTCACATCTACAGTCAAACTGAGAGCGGTTTGAAAAAATGGCCATCAGAATAGAATAAAAATGTTTCCCCTTTTTCTCTGGCTGCCTAGTCAAAGAATCACTGTTTTCTTCTGGTCTCTCTAATTCATTTCAAACACTGGCAAAGGGCTTGTTATCCAAGTGGGGTGGTACGGCATTTGGGTAAAAATAACACAAATGATACTGAAAGGATGATAGATCCTGAAGAGTCACAGAACACATTTTCTTGTCATTAAAAGTCATACAAAGAATTGCTTTCTACACTCGACAAAATGCTGGCTGCGTCAAAAAGCAAAGCAAAAAAGCCACAGCTCCCCCTGTGCACGAAGTCATAATCCATCCACTCTAAGAATGCTTCATGCAAGGTCTGCAGGTCCCGTGGAGAGACCACACAGCAGGAGACGACCCCACAGACAGGGAGACGGAGAAACCACCTGCAGACAGCTGGAAATCTGGAAAGATGAAGGCTAAGTGAGCTTATGACAGTGAGAATTGGGTGAAGGGGGACTTAAAAAAAAATTAAAGATAGTACATTTATTTAAACTGTCCCTTTTCATAATTCATTGAACTTTATCACAGGTCAGTATCTTCATTCTGTTGCCTTAGTAGATACATTTATTAGTGTTATATAAAACTTCATATAAAATTAAAGAAGAATTAGAGTACAGCTAAGAACAGAGCCATGACGTGTGTCGCAAACCCTAGTGCTTATGTGGCTATTTTTTTCCTGTTTCAAGCAACACCTTTAGGTTATTTGAATTAGGTTACATTCTGGAATATTATAAGGGACACCATTTTAAAGAAAGAAAACAGTACTACTTTAGGTAACAGGAAGAACACTTCAGAGGACTCATTACCTCAGAGTATCGTAAAGGCTAACAACCATATCAAAGGACAGAATGACCTTGGTCTTCACAAAGTGTCCCTTGGTGGCAGATACAGTACACCAGTATCCCAAACTGCCAGGAGCATGGCCAGACCTGGGATGAGAATTTCCTCATACTTTTCACTTTCCACTTTGGAGAAAAGATTTTCTTGGAATTCCTATGCCCCTGGCCTTGACTCTGGAGCCAGGGGTCAGGTGACTCACAGCTGAAGAAGTGTGGCTGCTATTAAAACATGCCAGAGGAGAGCTTACTACGGCCACTATTGTTAAAGAGCATCATTAACGGTGTCAAAATTCTTGTCAAAAATCCTGTCTTGCCCCATAAATATATACACCTACTATGTACCCACAAAAATTAATTTTAAAAATCTTATTTTGAATTACAAAGAAAGGAAGCAGAACAGTATCTAATAAATGACAAACTGCTTTTCATGTCTTCTCAGTTCATCTCCAGCACAACTGTATGCACTAATGACTATTAGGTATTGTTCTGAACAGATGAGAAAACAAACTCAAATGTTAAGGGACTTGCCCTGTGCTGTAGGGCCAGTCAGTATCAAAGCTGAGATCAGGTCTCTGACCTCTCAGGGCTGGCCTGCAAATTCCCCAAGGGCCTGCTCTTGGGAACACAGGGCGGGTGTTCCGGGAGGGAGAGGCGTGGGGAGCAGAAGGCAGCCTGGCAGCGACCCTGTGCCGTGCTCTGGCTCATGCCGTTGCCCTTTCACAACCACCAGCCACCACCCACCACCTCACAACCACAAAATCAATTTTCCACACTGCTTTTCAAAGACAGAAACAGAGGAAACGGTTGTGGTGGCAAATAAGTACTTTTCCAAGCCATTCTGTCCTAAACCATCTGCTCTGGAAAACTCAAGCGGTGACCAAGTAGAGTTTTTTTTCTCCCTCACTGTGCTGTGCCCTCCTGATTACAAGGGAGACAAAACATACACTTAATTCTTTACACAAGAATTGACAGACCCATGTTGGCCACTGCAGTTTTATTTTTCTGTGATTTATGCAGAACTTTCAACCTGGCAGACAGAAAATACACATATTTTAAAGGTACTAGGTACTTACATATTGAAGGATTATAACCAGCGGGTTTAGCAGTATATTCAAAACAGGCTTTAACCTGGAGGCTGAATAAAATCAAACACATATTTCTTAAAAGATCCATTATTGCAGTGGAAAAAACCCAACATGTTCCCTAGCTCTCCAATCCCCCCACTGCCCACTGATGATCAACATGTTATAGAAACACTTGACAGACCCTCTTCCCTTTGCCCAGCTCCCCCGACATCTTCCCTGTGGCTCCTCAGGACAACAGAGTCATCATGAAGTGGAGGTGGGAAACTGAGGGGGATCCCAAGACAGAGAGACGCTCACCATATCCCGCTAGGCGCCCCACACGCTGTTTTCTGGCGGAGGTCAATTCTGTTAGGAGTTACTGTGATGGTTTTCTGAATATTAATCACAGGCCTGGATCTGAAGACAAAAGGAGTGAAAAACAAGCTCAGCCTCTTGTTACCCTGAATGTGAGACTAATTCACATACTAGATGGCATCCTTAGCTGCCCAGCACAGCTTAAAGACACAGGAAAAAAATACACGTGACGCTTTCCCCCATTGCTGAAGAAAATAACTGTTAATAGATATAAATGTATATAATGCACAGCCTCATTATACAATATTTGTTTAAAAACGTACACACTTATATGAGTACATGTGCAACATGTAGGAGTTTCAGAGTTTTAAATACTTTGTTTCCATTCCCACCCAAACACCCAAGTAGCCTTGTGTGTTCTTCCAGACACATGTCAGTCTGTTTCTGTTAAAATTATCTAAAATTAAATACTAAAATGTATGTATAATTTCAACTAAATGGGAACTTAATTGCCATTGTTCTGTATGTGGCTTTTTCTCATTCATTTCAGAGGTCTTGTCCCTACATATACACATAGATCTAGTTCACTGTTTTTCACACCTGATGGCGTTACACCGTATCAGTGTAACATCCTTTATTTAACCAGTACCTAATTGGTAGACATTCATGTTGTTGAGCTTTCTGCTTTCACAAACATCGTCTATGCACACACTTGAGTTTATCTCAAGTGGTATGCTGGATAAATTCCCAGCAGCAGAATTTCAGTGTCAAAGAATATGTGCATTTTTAATTATGAGTAGTCTTGCCAACATATCCTCTGGAAGAATTACACCAATATATACCTAATACCTGAGGTACTCATGATCAGCTTGTCTACAAAATGTGAATTAATACAGGCAGTCCTGAACTTGGGCGTCTCCATCGTACAAACACTTGCCCTTCTCTTCAGCCTCCCTCGGAGTCTCCCACCCACAACCTTCACTTTGCCTTCCTATTGCCAGGATTGACAACTTTTCTACCCACGTGATATCTCTGCAAGCAAAAACTTGAACTTTTAAACCTCTTCCCACCTCTGCGCTGCCTACTGCAGCCCTGCAAACACTTGAGAAGCTGGGATCCAATTCCACGCCCTACTACGGTTCACCGTCTGAAAACACCTTTTCGTATGTTTTGGCTCCCCTGCTCCCAGCAGCCACAGGGGTCTCCAGGGGTCTATGGCCCAGCTGCTGCCACATGCACAAGAAATGCAGGTATGCAGTGGGTTGAGGGGTATTAGTGGGTGGGGAGGCCCACCTCCATTGCTCGCCACCAGAACTCAGAATGGGCCTGGGGTTTCACTACCACGTGGATTCAGTTAGGCTGACTCTGGTGGGCTTGTGGTAAACCCAGCCATTCTGGAGAACAGTGTGTCTGTAAGAAAATGCATTCCAAATCCCAAACAACTAGCTCAAACTTCTGGATTCAATCTGTTGGTAGGCTAGAGAGAGCACAAGTCCATTCATGGTGAAGGTGGGGGCCAATAAAGGGTCAAATACTGCCCACGATTCCTGTTTTTCTATTTTCCTTTATTGTTTACCACTCTGTTTTTATTTTACATTTAGACAGCTGCTAGGTGCTAAGATACTAACTAGATACATTCTTAAGGTTTGAGAGCATATTTAAAAGGCAAAAATTCACAAGTATTTTAAAATCAGTTGCCACAGATATAGTATTTTACATGTCATAGTATTAACGCTTTAGGGTGGCATAAATTTCAAAAGAAAATATTTTAACAGACATTTCTGCCTAGGACATATTTTAATTTCTGTTTTTTAAACATACAACACACAATTCTGAGGGCACAGTATACATGAATTACGAAAACTAGGTCTTTTAACATAGAAAATAAGTCTTATTGGCTTGGCTGCCTCATGTTTAAAATTGGTGTTTATTTACTAACTACCCTGAAGTGTTAGTACGATTTAGTAGAAAAAATGCCCAGGATTCAAGTTGGGTAGATTTAGGTGCTACATTCTGTCTCTCAGGCTCCAGACTTAAAAGCTCAAGCAAGTCCTGGGCCTCAGTTTCCTCATTTGTAAAATAAGGGGAAGTCAGTCCTATTCTTATCAAAGGGTTGTTGAATTTTACCTTCATACTATCTGCAAGTAAAGAGGGAACAAGTGTACAGGGTTGACAGTCAACCTACTTATGAGAACAGGAAAGTAAGGATATTAAAATATCAATTACACATAGACACAGGCAAACATTTAACTGACTAAAGTTAGGTCATCTAGTGTATTGACAAGGAAGAGATACCCCAAGATTAAATAAAAACCAGATTAGACAGCAGAAGTTACAGTGTAGCCTTTTGATGATACCCTGAAAGTAGAGAGATGCTCAAAAGTTTTGTGGGAGATGGGAATAATGTACTGTACTTTCTATAATTCTATATTATTAACTTTTGTTGTTGTTGTTGAGACGGAGTCTCGCTCTATTATCTAGGTTGGAGTGCAGTGGTGCAATCTCAGCTCACTGCAAGCTCCGCCTCCCAGGTTCACGCCATTCTCCTGCCTCAGCCTCCCGAGTAGCTGGGACTACAGGCACCCGCCACCATGCCCCCAATTTTTTGTGTTTTTAGTAGAGATGGGGTTTCACCGTGTTAGCCAGGATGGTCTCGATCTCCTGACCTCGTGGATCCGCCTGCCTCAGCCTCCCAAAGTGCTGGGAATACAGGCATGAGCCACCGCGCCCGGCCTATTAACTTAAAAAATAATAATAAGAAGAAGAACCTGCTACTTTTTGAAAATTAAAAAACAAAAAAAAAACCCTCCAATTTTTAATGGTGATTTCCAGCAGTGATGAAAGCGCTGGTTAAAGGGAGACTCAAACACCACTGATGGGAAATGTCACACCCTTTCAGGTCATCTTGGTGAAACCGAATCAAAAGTCTTGAAGCACATATATCAACTTCACATCCAGGAATTTATAATAAGGAAATAATCAAGGATATAAACAAAAGTAAGAATGTTTTCCACAGCTTTTTAAATCATGGGGGCAAAAAAAAATTGTGAAGCAACGTAACCATCCAGTGAGAGCCCAGCAGTTGGTTAAATAAGCTCTGAACCAGTCAGAAGATGCCTCATAGATAATTGTTAACTTCATTTTGGAAAAGTACTCAGTGATATAGAAAAAGTCCACTATGTATCCTAAAGAGACAAAAGCAGGTTACAAAATTATGCACAATTACGATCTTAATTTTGTTAAATATACATGGTACAATCATAGAAAATAAAAGAAGTCAAGATCTTGGAGTTTAATAATGCATGGTGAATTACAGGGGGTTTCCTTCTGTATGTTCTTTGTACTGTCACATTTTATATGTGTTTTTTTTTTTCATCAAAATTGGATCTATGTTTTCCTCAAATACTTTAAAAGATTTTAGAAAATAGGTTTTTATTACATTGTTTACTACCTTCAAAAGACAAAGAAATAGCTTCACAATTCATATAAACCTTTGAAGTGTAAGTATGACAAATTTCAACCCAAAAGGTCATTTTAGTGTAACCTGATTATAGAACATGCTTAACACTAAAATCATAGATAACAGACCTGAAAATAGTTACTGAATCTGAGAGGGAACCAACAGCAACATCAGGGTAGGAATTTCGATCAAGGTCCATGTTTCCAGCAATTGAATATCCGAAATAAGGTGATTTACCCTTGAGAACCTGAAATACAGAGGGCATCCAAATGGACATGATGCTTGCAACATGAGCTTCTTAACTATGCTTTGAAAAAGACACACAAGTTTCTTTTGAACTGGAATTTGAGAGTTCACTTACAAGTAAATTATATGAAATTATATACGAGTCATAAATATCTACATGATCTAACACTTCATACATTTAATTTCATAAAAGTCATCTGATTTACACAGTCTCTCAAAGCATAAAAGAGCCCATTTCTGATGAGTTTGTTTACTGTATTAAGTCAATCAGGCCATTTCAAACCAAATTTCCCTACCCTCCCTACAAGTCTTATTTTCTCAAAAGAAATGTTTAATTTTGGTATCTACATTCTCCATGTAGTTACAGTAATCAATTTTGTTTGCCCAGTTTCATCTCTATTTACTACGCTACTAAAGAGAATATATCACATCTCCTCTCTTTATGCCGTCAGGGTAGAATAACATTCTTTTGCTTTGGATTACTTTGATTCCTAACTTATCTAAGAAATTTTACAATTAGAACAAGCAAGTCATTGCATTTATATTTTCTGAAGGTATCTTCCAGTAATACATTTTTTAAAAATCTATACTATTGTGGATTTGTAAATAAAATTTGTGTGAAAAGTCACTTAAACCTAAATATTTTATTACAGGGCAAAAAGTTGAGACTGTAGCTGTAGAAATCCAGGTTATGTGATTACCTGTGTAGGTTTGGTATTTATTCCATTTGCAGATCCATGATAGATAAAAACCTTTCCCGTGTCATCATACGGAGCTCCAACTGCAATATCTGTTGACAACATGACATTTTAACATTTTAAGAAACACTTTAGAAACACTCCAGTACAATGTTTTAAAGTAAGATGACATAAGCACTATTATTTATTCATCTGGCTTTTTTTTTTTTTTTTTTTTTTTTTTTTTTTTTTTTTTTTTTTTGAGAGGGAGTTTCGCTCCTGTTGCCCAGGTTGGAGTGCAATGGAGCAATCTTGCCTCACCGCAACCTCTATCTCCCAGGTTCAAGCGATTCTCCTGCCTCAGCTTCCCAAAGCTGGGAGTAGCTGGTATTACAGGCATGTGCCACCACACCCAGCTAATTTGTATTTTTAGTTTCCCCATGTTGGTCAGGCTGGTCTCAAACTCCTGACCTCAGGTGATCCACCCACCTCGGCCTCCCAAAGTGCTGGGATTACAGGCATGAGCCACTGTGCCCAGCAGTGCTATTATTTAAACAATCAAATAATCTATCTATAAATCACAGCCATTTCATAATCTATTATCTACCTGGGTAGCCATCTTGATTAATATCTCCAATATTTTTTACTGCAATGCCAAACATAGAATCTTTGGTTCCATTAAGACGAATTGGCTTCACATTATTCCATCTGCCTTGCTGGTTCATGTAGACATACACTGCACCTCCAACTTCTCCATCTCTATCAAAATACTGTGGGGCTCCAATAACTATATCTTGCCACCTAAAAACATAATGAGGTGAAAGAGCTGTGAACCAACAGCTAACATACCAGCAACACCAGTCTAGGTACTAAGGTTACAAAGAGATATAATAGAAAGGCCCTCAACTCCAGAATTTATGACTCAATTATAACATTTTTTACAAACCAAGGTAGCCTGTAAAAAATGCCCCAAGAAAAATACTAAGGGTAAGAACTCAAAGCAAGTTCCTCAAGTTAGAACCGTAGTGCAGCAGGACCCCCATTAAGACCTCACCATTCTACCCCACCCCAACTGGCACCAACAGCCATGGATCTGTTTTTGACTTTATCACCAATTCCTACTTTCAACAGGAGCTGATGCTCCATCAGCCCCATATGAAGCCACAGAACAGAATCATGCAAGTGTTTTCTGAGTTAATTTTTTTCAAATTTTAATTCTCATGGACCCATAATCCCAACATGTAAATAAAACCGAAAATCAAAATATAATCCTATACCCTGGGGAAGGAGATGAATGTCTGCCTGCTGCCATCATACAAATGATAAAGATGGGTTGGTAAAATGTGGCAGTAAAATATTCTTTACATCAATCAACCTGAAAGGACGGCTCTTCTCAAGGCCTACAGAAGCTAGTCAAAGCAGCAATGATTTGCAGCATAAAATAACCTGAGGTATTCTCACCCATCCTTGTTGAGGTCCACCACCGCCACATCATAGCCAAATGAAGAGGCCAGACCTTCTCCATCGAATATGTGCTCAGGGAGGAGATGTGCAGACTTCATATCTCTCCTTAGCAAAACCACGGCTCCACTGTGATTGGCTCTGGGAGCACCAGATACAAAAGTGATCTCATCTTTAGAAACAATACCTTTCCCTGAGTCCAAAGAAAAACCTAGAAAAACAAAATATATACAGCACCTCACATCAATCCATATATTTTAGGCCTATGACATGGGTAACTCCATCATTACCTCTTCCTCTGGCTTCCCACCAGCTATCACATTTGTAATATGAGTGACAAAGTTCAGATTTGACACAAGGACAAAGTCCTGGGGCTAGCAAATTTACTGCTTTCTATGGATAGTAAGACTTTCAATGAAAAGCACCTATGTATAACTTGAATTTTGAAGTATTCATACGTCTAAAGAATCAATTTGCACCTGATTTTAATATTGGAACTATGGTAAAAGGAGATCAAGCTAGATACTGAATTGTCTAGGAATAATTTGGTTATGTTACATCATTTACACAGAGAATACAACCTGACTTGAAGCATAATTGACTGCATATTATAGGGGTTCTGCTATAATTTAATGGCCAGTATTTTTACAGTAATAAAATAAAATTGAAGAAAAAGCAATTAAGCTTAGTAAGAGGCATCAATCTCTTTGGTAATCAGACAAAAATAAACGCTATCACCACCATAGATAGCATTTCATTGTTTTGGACCAACTTAGTTCTCAGACACAAACATGCAGACAAAACAATGACTGATGATACATGGTATTTGAGAACCTAGTATAAACAACAGAGGTGAGGAAGTTGTCATTGGTATCAGTTATATACTTGTTCAGAGGGCAGAAAACATTAGGACACCCCCATTATAAAGCATCAGATAGGATGTCAGGTTACAAATAAGAGATCTGGTGAAAAGCAAATAGAAGTGCCCATATCAAAACCGTTCAAATTAAGTAAATGTTTATACAGAAAGGTGAGGCAGATGCAGAATAATATAAGCTCACCCTCCTTATTGGGTTTTACTTATGAAAAACTTCACCACTACCATTACAGTTCTCAAATTGTGAAATGAATTGAAAAACATGAGCCACCAGATTAGAGAGGGCAATATGGAATCCAGCCATCTGGCCACAGAGCCCCAACCATGGCATGCTTTTTGTGTGTGCTTCAATGGAAACAAAATAGGACATAAAAAGATTTATGCTCTGTATGGATCAAAAAAAATGTTAATGACCACAACCAAGACAATTTATTTGTCATCGCAGAGGTCACAAACCTAGGTAGCTATTCATCATCACATCAGGGAATGTGTCAGGCTGCTCCAGGGGAGGCCGTGTTTTATAAACAAACTGATCAGGATCTGTATAGGAAACGCTGGTCAAAAACAGCAGGCCTGTACGCATGCACGGGACGGAAGAAATTGAAGAAAAAGTAATTATGCTTGGTAAGAGGCGGGCCAACCACTGCTGTTCTCGCTGGATGAGGAGGCGACCACTGCAACCAGCAAGCTGCTCTCGTTGCCAGCTTCCAAAACCTCAAGCAGATCTTTTTATTCCCCCAAACCCTCCGATCTTTTGAAGTGACAGATTCACACACAGCACGGACAAGCCAAATGTAACAATATGAATTTGATTTCTTTCTCAGGCATTCACTTTTGAGGAAATCCATTCTAAAAGTGGCAAATGAATTTCAGAAAAAATGCTTCATATTTTCGTATGTTCTGACAGCAAGTACATTTATAAAATCCACAGCCATCCATCTTAAAGACCAAAGTACTGGTTTCTTGACCAGTGTAATTACAATTAAGTATTTTCGTCATAAGTAATCCCTAAATAAAACATTCTGAGGCAGGGTCCTGCTCTGTTGCCCAGACTGGAGGGCTGTGGTGCAATCACAGCTTACTGCAACTTCAACCTTGCAGGTTCAAGTGATTCTCCTACCTCAGCCTCCTGAGTAGCTGGGACTACAGATGTGCACCACCATGCCTGGCTAATATTTTTGTATCTTTAGTAGAGAAGGGGTTTTGCTGAATTGGCCAGGCTGGTCTTGAACTCCTGGCCTCAAGTAATCTGCCCACCTTGGCCTCCCAAAGTGTTGGGATTACAGGCATGAGCCACCAGGCCTGGCCTGAACAACTTCTTAATGCGTGTTTACTAGCACATTGTTGGAAATTATTCATATATCTATACCTGTTTTTTCCTTTTTTACCTTCTATTGTTCTAGTAATATCCTAACATCTGGGTACTTTTCTCCATTTTGTTTTTAAAAACGGGTCACTATTTAGAAGTTTTTTACATTTTTTCCAAGAAATCCACAGTAATTATTCTTTATGTCAACTCATACCAAGAATTAAAGCTTTTAAAAGCCTTTGTGTAATTACCATAATGCACATGAATAACTTAGGACACCCATTAGTCATGCAAACAAGCCTTAGGAGTTAAGGAATTGGCCCTTAGACACAGTCTGGGTGTCCTGAAAGCCGCTTTAGCAGTCCTGTTCAACATCCACTGGGAAGTTTTATCCATCTGCGGGGCCCTGTGACATGGGGGTCCCAATCCAGAAGCAGGGCCAATCCTCGGAGAACCACAATCACAGAGGGAGGACCTGGAGGTCTTGACTTGCCACTTAAGAGTAACTTTATTAAACGCAGTTCTTAAGAGTATCTCTGGAAAGAGGCAGTGAACAAAGAGCTCAGCTTACTGTGAACACCCATGCACATTTTCATGGCTGCATGAACAGCCTGTTTCAGGGTATGGAGGCCGCCATTAGCTCAAGAGACAGACTTCCAAGCAGGAAGGAGGACGGACGATTTTAGGTGATAATAGGTTTCTTCCCCGCTTTGAGGGAGCCCTGGTCAGAAGGAAAGGATCCCAGGCATCGGTCAGGTTAATAACGCCTCTAGATCACCAAGCTTATCAAGTTGTAGCAAAAGTGGCCACAGGTCCCAGCCCCACCTGGCCTCTTCTCAGCCTAGAAGTCTAGGGGCAGTAGGCCCTGTGAGGGAGCTTCACACAAAGTATCTGAGAAGGTAGGCAAAGGCAGCCATCTGTGCCTGCTCCTACCTAAGTAACTGTTAGCAGGAACAGGAACGAGACTTTCATCATGCTCAGTCTCTCCACCAACTTCATAAGGCCCATCTTCATAGATGTTCATGTCAAAAAAAGTGTTATTCTTTTGCTCTACACGAACAATCCCTAAAGGAATGAAATGGTAAAAACAACAAAAAAAATGAAGATGAAACAAAAGAAAATAAATGGTTCCTAATAAACATCCCCCATGCGATCACTAGTTACAGGAAAAAAAATTTGAAGGAAAAAAAGGAAGGACAGAGATGACTTTTATGGTTGTTACGTATGTTTGTGTAAATTTTTATGAGAAAGAAATTTGAGTCATTATAAAATGTCCCATGCATTTTCATGAACTATCTTTATAATGCCATGGAACTAGATGAAAAATGGAAGGTTTGCTTAGTTAACAAAACCTACAGAGAACAAATTTTTAAATGACATGAACTTGATATATATATTTTATGTTCTCTGTAATCCTGCCTCAAGTTGTCCTTTTTCAGCAGTGTAAAAGTGAGATATATTGATCTTTTCTTCAATCGCTTTAACCAAGATTTCATCTTCTAAATATTCTTACAATTAGTAATTTAAAACATAAGATTTCATATAGTAAGCCCAAATCACTATATGACTTTAAATGGCAACATTTTAGGTCAGGGTTTATAAAGCAGGTAAACCATATTTTCCATGAATTAAAATATACATAATTGGTGGATGTTTTTGTTGTTTTGTTTTACTGTATATGGCATTTATTCAGGCTAAAACTAAATTCAACATGTTATTTCGGTTAGGTCAAAATAACCTGGGAAATACTGTACATGAAGATTCTGTTGGGGTGAGGTGGGGGGCAAAGGGAAATTACCCTTGAAGATTGCACACGGAGAAAGGTGTTCAAAATTCATTTAGAACCAGAATTAAAACAAATTTTTGAATGGAAAGGGGAACATTTTCCTAAGTTCTCCCTGATGAGCGAAAGTGTTACGTGACTTATATTAATAAATTTCTCAAAAATGGCTTATTTTCAAATCAGATGCCGTTCTCTTCATCATGGATGACAGGTTAATTGTCTTTTATGATACAGCATTTTCTATGCCTGCTTAATTTCTTCAGAGAAGTCAAACTGCTTAGCGGGAACTGACCAGGTTCACATAGTCAAAAAATGTGGGCCACTTTCCTCTTTACCTCTCCACATCTCCATTTACTCACATCACAATAATCAAACAACTTTTCCTCACATATCTGAAATTATACCTCAAAATTCCCCAATTTGTCTATAATCTGCCCTTCTAACTACTGAATTATTAGCAAAGCGTGGCCTTTGAAAATAACATATACAGAGAGAAATGTCCATATTAATACAGTTATTCATGTCCATGTTAATACACTGTTATTTGTATATACCATTATTTAATCCTCCTAAGTTTTCAGATCACTAACTTAAAATTAACACTTCTAGCTTCATGAGCCACACAAATATAAAACAGCAAAAAATACTAATGTCAATTATTATATTCCTACTAAAAAAAGTTAACTACCTGAATTAAAGTACTGGTAGAGGAGAAAAGAACGTCAACACTAAAACATACATTCCACTATTATTAGCTTTTAAAAATCATATTGTTTAGAGATTTTTAATAGCCTACCCAACTTTTATAATATACAAATGTCTTCTAACACATTTTAGCTCCAAATGTACTAAATCGTGGTACAAAAATCGTATTACAGAAATTAGGGAGACATTCTAATCTCTATTTCTATAAATACAAAGCTCATACCTTTCCAGTTATAAGTACCCGGGGCTCCAAATACAATGTAATGAAAGTCTTTAGTAAAAGTAGCTGCTACACCTTGCTGGCAAGAGCCAAATTTCTCATGGCCTCTCAATCGCCCATCACAAAAGCTCCAATCTCCCCCATCCATATCGTCTTCAATCCTGAGATTCTGGCTCAGGACATAACACCGCCCAAAGATGTCTCGGGATTCCTGCTTCGTATTAACATGCTGCCTTTTTTCATATCGGTGAGCACATGTCTGCAAGCAGATGGAAGAAAGTAGCCCATTCTTGTCTATAAACCTTGTTTTTAAAAAATTACATATGGATAAAATGGTCAATACAGAGGTTAATTCTAAAGAGGATGATTAAGCATGTCCTCATCTTGGGACTGGATCTCAGACCAGCAAATATTCCCCGAAGTGGCACGAAGACGACCATTATCAAGGCATATAGAAACTAGAATGTGTCTTATTCTCACTGAGAATAATGCTCCAATCCAGGTATTAAATGACAATCTGTATCCATAGGCAATTCATTTGTAAATTTACCTGTCACATAAACAAAGGGAAACACCTTATTTCATTTTCTTAATTCAAATTGGCTTTTAGTGGCTGTATTAACCTTGAGAACATCAGTGTGAAAGTGGGTAATTATGTTCTAGAGGAGAGAGATCATGGACCTGTTTTCATAGGGATCAAACAAATACAGCTGAAACAAAGACATTTCCTTTTCCCCACACTATTTCCTTGAAATCAGTCCTAACTTACACCCTGAGCTCTGAGATTATTTCCCAAAATATGCCTACTTTTACAAGGCAGAGAGAATTACAAGGCCAGAAGAGATAGAAATAATCTCTATAATTTCTACAGGGTATGAATGGCGACCCTCTATGTAAACACAGGCTAAAAATATAATATCGACTCAATTTCCCACAAGTGTCATTCCTTAAATAACAAAACTCAATGTTCACTAAATCTTTTTCCTCAAAATTCTGTATAAATTTCATTACAGCAACCAGAGTTTGAAGGAGACAAAAAGATTATCATACTCCAACCAGGAAGGCATTGCCATGGCCATCTAGCCCAATCCACCTAACAGACCCTCTTTCCTTTACTATCCCCTCTATTTGAAAAACTCAGAATACATAACAGGAGTTTAAAACTACCTGGTTATTACTTTCCAAGACCATGCCCATATTTTTACTATCTATAAAGCTACAAAATTCCAAGGATAGAAATGATGTCCAGTTTTGTTTTGTTTTTAATACCATCTAGAGTTTTAGGAATATATAGTAAAGGTTCTTTAATAAGTTATTCAAATCTGAAAGTTCTAAAGAAAAGTAGGTTGTGTGATTGCTTCAAAGTATACCAGGAATCACAGGAGAAATAAGGCTTTGATTACTACTTCTTCTTTTTTTTGAGACAGAGTTTCACTCGTGCAACCTCCGCCTCCCAGATTCAAGCAATTCTCCTGTCTCAGTCTCCCAAGTAGCTGGGATTACAGGTGCATGCCAATATGCCCGACTAATTTTTGTACTTTTAGTAGAGATGGGGTTTCATCATATTGGTCAGGCTGGTCTCAAACCCCTGACCTCAGGTGATCCACCCGCCTCGGCCTCACAAAGTGTTGGGATTACAAGCGTTAGCCACCACACCCAGCCTGATTTCTTCTTGACATCCATTCCTGCTTTAAAGCAGTAAGTTCGCTAGAATGTATGCTCCCTGCTTTGTCCCCTGCTGTAAGCCTGGTGCTGGCATGTAACAAGCAGTCCAACAGTATAGGATGAACATGTGTCTCTACACTTACCACGACCTTGCCCCCTGGACCTTGGCTCTGGACGGTGACCCCCATCCACTGATCTTCCTTGCTTTCTGACGTGGGGTCAGCTGTAGAAAGGAGCACAGTTAGCCTTCCAAGTGACTGCACATGCTAGAAACCATCACTGAACAAAAATACAAGCAACTGTTTCCAAATGGCCTTGACTCTGAGTCTAGCTACTCAATAAATTCAGTTACTCAATCCAGAAAAATTACTTGTCATCTCAAGGAAACAGAAAAGTGGTTTTTGGTAAGAATCTTTCAAAATTTGAAACATAAAATACTTAACTCTATATATAGTCACCTATTTTGTCCAACAATACCCTTTGCCCTCTCTTGATACCCAGGGTCCTGAATGCAGAAGGTAAGTGAAAGTGTAAGACTAAGGGAGCCCTCCAAAATACATCTCTTAAGGCAACAATGTAAAATCTAGTATTCAAAACTCCAGCTACCATCCAAACTAAAAAAAAAATGGGTACTTCTCTATATACTCCCCAATTTTTTTATGTAACAGCATTAAATGTTCTTCACTGGAGATGGGAGAAAAAGACTCAGATTTACTTTAGGATCTTGTAGCTGACAATGTATCAGTGCCAAACAGGCGAGTTATTGTTAGTCAGAGAGAGGGGGACCACAACCACCACCATGTGCTCATTTCAGTATCAATTTAAACCCACTGTGTGACCTATATCCAAATTTTTGCACTCCTGGATGAGCAGCAATACAGATACAAGTTTTAATCTTGAATCATTACAAAAATATGAAACTAAAGAACTTTAGCCAGAAGGAAAAATGCCAAAATGTTAAAAAATAAGTCTATATACTGAGATTGTCAGTGGGTTTTGTTTTTTATTCTTGATAGGTGTATTTTACCAGTTTCTTAAAATTAACACATATTATTTTCTAATAAATGAACACGTCCTTTTCTTTTTCTTCTTTTTTTGAGATGTATTTTGCTCTGTCACCCAGGCTGGAGTGCAGTGGCACGATTCTGGCTCACTGCAGCCTCTGCCTCCCAGGTTCAAGCAATTCTCATGCCTCAGCCTCCTAAGTAGCTGGGACTATAGGCGTGTACCACCACATCCAGCTAATTTTTATATTTTTAGTATAGACGGGGTTTCACCATGTTGGCCAGGTTAGTCTTGAACTCCTGACCTCAAATGATCCACCCAACTCAGCCTCCCAAAATGCTAGGATTACAGGTGTGAGCCACTGCGCCTGGCCAACAAATGTTATTTCTAAAAGATGAAGCAAGAGAAGAACATAAACACGAATCTGCAAATCTACTTAGACCGAGCATATCAAATGAGGTTTGGCTAGAGCTTCTCTAGTACACTAATTGCTCTGCTCCACCTACAAGAAGCCAGGTACACTGGATGTCAATATGCCTACCTCATGGTATCTTCTACCTATCCAGAGTCCTTAACAAAACAAGTCTCTATATGAGACAGTAGGGAAAACTTTATCTCTGTTAGCCAGCTCTCATTCCAAAGGGGTCTGATATTTAAAACTGTCTTTCTCCCAAATATTTTAACAGCATGTGAGAACTTTTGGCTGATGAATACAAGATATGCTCATTCATTCTCTTCATTGCTATGAAATCAGATTTTCCACGACCTCCTGCAGAATCTCAACACATCACTAGGTGGCAACAT
The DNA here is from genome assembly GCF_001698545.2 of Rhinopithecus bieti. Classification (NCBI taxonomy): domain Eukaryota; kingdom Metazoa; phylum Chordata; class Mammalia; order Primates; family Cercopithecidae; genus Rhinopithecus; species Rhinopithecus bieti. Next base: position 124,846 of record NW_016824497.1, read on the forward strand.
CCCTACACCATATTGGTTTAGTAACCATGGTTAGGAGGAACAGCAAAACACGCAGCATCCCAGTTATGATTTAGAAAGTAAAGTAAGTATTTTCAGGGCAAATAAAAAACAGTCAAGGCTGATGCAATTAAAAGAGGTCCGTCCTCTCTACAAGAATAAATGTTTGTCCCTACTCTCCTCCCTCAGGGAAAAAGTACAGGCAAGCTGCCGGAGTGAAGGCTGAGTGAGGGAAAGGAACGCACCATCGTTATCAAATTCGATCCGTGTGCATGGCCCCCGGGCGGTGATGTCACAGCTGTACAGCCCTCCAGTTCTGTTGGCTCTCTGCAGTGGAAGCGCTTCTGCCCGCGGGGCCCCCACAAGCAACCTGTTGATGAAACAGAAACAATTTGGAGATGTGAATTTAATATACATTTAACATTTAAATCACTCCGAACTAGGAGATAATGGGATTATTCTTTGTCTAGCAATCCACAATTCTTCAACAGCTTAGGCAGTGAGTGAGAACAAATGTAGACTCCTACGGCTGGTTCATGTAAAACACACAAACACAGCTACACAGGGGAAGCCAAAGAGGAGATACCAAAATGGGGAAAATAGGCCTGTCTCTGATGGTATCAGCATTTCTTGCTGGATATGATCTGGTGTTTAAAAGACACCCTCTTCATAGAATACAACCTCTAAGCCCCTATGATGCCAGGGATATCATATGAAACTCAAGAGAAGAAACCAAATACTTGTGACAATGGGAGGAAAAAATGGCCACACTAAATGTAATAAGCAATAGTATATCAGTTTCTAACACTGTGCCTTCCTGAGGTAGTTTTCGAGAGTAATTCTGACTGTATCTTAGATTTTCAGTTTATACACTGATTGGGAGAACCTAACAGTAAGTAAGATACAACTCAACTGAATTATTCACTTGCAGCCTTGGCCTCTTTCCAATTCTTTTTTTACCTCCAGTTTTATTAGGGTAGAATGGACAAATAAAAAGCAGATATATTTGAGGTGTACAAGTTGATGTTTGTTCTTCCAAGTCAGTTCTTACGTCTCTCATCCTATCAATCTCCCACAAAGGATTCAGGGACAACTGGGGTAGCTCCACTTATGTACTAGGCACTGTAATATTCCTTCTTCTCCCCAACCACGTGTTTTTATCTCCTGTAAGGAAGCCCCCAATCCAAATCCACAGTCCTTAAAATTTTACCTTCTCACAGCTGAATGGCTCTTTAGAGACCCAACGACCTTGTTGCTAGGTCTCTTTTGCTAACACCTTTACTCACCATAGGTTTACACAATCTTTGAGGCCTGGCTGACTCATGGAACAACTAGGACAAGAAACAAAGACAAAGAACACACACCTGACTGGACAGAGATAAACCAAGAGCTGAGAGTTTTGGAAACAAGGCTGGAGCTGGGAAAAAGGACTGGAAACACGAACCTGTACAAACAACAACCTTTTACAACAGAAAACTAGCCACTCCTGGCCATCAAGAAACCCACAAATCTCAGACGCAAAAGCAAAACAAGCGAAAATACAAACCAAATAGTCTCTATTACCCTCATGCCTGTTGGGTTCCAATAAAGGAATCATTCCAATAAAGGATTCAACATTTCTTTTTTAAACCAGTATCATGCAGCAGGTGCCATGGGAGGCAAGTGTACCTGGAAAGCAGGAGGGCAGGGAAGGGGGCCAGATGATGCCTAGACACAGAAGGAGGAGTGGCTCATGGAGAACACATAGCCCCAGCACTGTCCTTCTTCCCAGATCCCTGGACAGTCAGAGTCAGCCTCCACCTCCAAACTCACCCTACATTTGAAGGAACAAAACAGCACATACCAAGGTACAGAACTGACACACAGAACGGGAGCAGTGTCCTTGGTGCCTGAACCTTCTTGACAGAGGACAGAGGCAAGGCTGGGGCCACAGGGTTCCCACAGGTCTGCCCCACACCTATTCCAGTGATGTCCCTGATCCCAGGAACACCAACAAACAAGTACCTGGGAGGTGAACTGACCCAGACTATGAGGTGAATGTGTTCAATTACTGTACTTGGCAGATGGCAGAGGTGAAGTCATGTGGTGGGCGCTGGAAGGGATAAGTGGGGTGCCAGGATCAGAGGCCCAGAACCCCAGGACTTTTTCACACTGGAAGCCCCTGAGAGAGACCAGTCCTCCAATTTTACAGATAAAGAAACAGAGACCTTGAGGAGTTTAATTACTCCTCCCCCAAGATCTCACAGCTAGTGGGGTGGCCATGACAAAAATAACTTGGTGCAATGTTGTCTCCATTTCTTTACAAAGCTGCTTAGGAAGTAAAACCCAGGATTTCAAGTTTACAACCTAGTTGAAAGGGCAAAACTTACACAAATAAAACATCACAATCAAAACTGTTCTGTATGTTGATAATGTTGATAAAGTTAAGATAATAGAGATAAGTAGAGGAAAGGAAGGAAAACATTATTGCAGTTGGGTGAAGGCTGGGTAAGAGATTTCCTGTAAAGGTAACCACCAGCAAAGAGAAGCCTTAGAAAAAGCAGCACAGGAGTCCCAGTGTCTTACCAGTGTGTCTTCTCTAACCACTTCCTCTTCTCACCCACACCCAAGGTGGCTACTAAGCTACCTAAGACAGACACAGGGCTTATTTCCTGTTTACCCCATTCCCACATTCGTTCACGTATTCACTCAACAAACACTGATGAAGAGCCTCCTAGGATGAATAAGGAATTGCCCCCACTCCTCAATCTCTGGCCTGGGGAAGCCTGATCCGCGAACAGGTCATGACGTCATGAAATCACAGGGAGCTAGAGGTAATGAGAGGACGGAACAGAGTGCTGTGGGCACTAGCACCTACTGGAGAGGAAGGGAGGATGTCACTAAGAGATGACAGTGGGGCTGGGGGTGGCCAGGTAAGGAGCACAGCACATGCAAAGGCTGAAAGGGAAGGAGCCAGCAGAAATGGAGAAGCACACGATGGGGTGACAAGAAGGGGTCGAGGATCGGCAGCCTGGTCAGCAGCGCTAAAGGACGAAGGGTCAGAGACCCTGAGACCCAGGCTTCTGCAGCCTGCCATGCCCTGCAGCGTACAGCTGCTTTTGGGTGTCCTGTGGTTTAAAAAAAGCTGTGGATGTTGTCCCATTCACATGCCCAGTCCCTCGGAGTGGGTTGGCTTCCCCCAGCCACTATCTGCTACTTGTTCTCCACTCTCTGTAACTAATATGTGTGGGACAAAGAACAGGCATTTAACTCGAATTTGTTGGCTGGTTACAGGGGGTGTGGTGACAAAATTTCACAAATGCCCACACCAAGCTCTTGCAGAAGAGGTCTTCGTGTCTTACATGCAGTGGCTACTGCAGATGACAGCAGACCACACGGAAGGATGGGGGCAGCAGGGTGGTTTGGGGAAAACGATAACAGATTCGAGAAGAGACCTGCAAACAACAAGAGAAACGTACCCACGGAGAATAACTTTAGCTGTTGCACTGCTTCTGGGCAGGCTTTGCCTCCACATGGTCCTGGCACTGTCCTTCCTCCACCTGGGGTGATCCTGCAGGGGATGGAGGAAGCAGGGGTGTTCCACTGCCCCTCACAAATCCCCTGGGCGGCTGTGGGAAGAAGAGCGGACACCCAGCAGCAGAGGGCGCCCCTGCTCCGGTTGCACCCGGTCTCCTGCGACCCACCGTGATAAGGTGGCAGAACCCATCATCGAAAGGTAAGGTAAAGCTACACCTTGATGAGAGAACACAGTAACCCCAACCACATTCTGCAACTGGAGGTGCCTTCATCTTCAAGGTAAAGCTGTACTCCCTGGTTCAGGAAACAAGCAATGGCTCTTAAATTCTGCCTGGAACCAGCCTTAAAGGCAGCAGAATACAGCCCATTAGCTGAGGCTTTGCGGAGCAGGAACAATAAATAAGGTAAATAGAGCTGTGTCCAAACAATGACAGCAGAGAACAACCTATCTACTTCCTAATCTAGGTCATTCAGGGTCTGGGTGCTGGTCTACGCTGTTCAGGACACGGTTGGCTCCTGAGCTAGCAGAGTGGGTACAGGTCCAGGAGGGACAGTCTACACCTAGGAAGACCCTCAGCCCACACAAAATCCAATTTATGCTCAAATTCCAGCTTTCTTCCCTTTCCCTCCAAGGCCCTTAAACGCCAAAAACTGGACCCAGGCCACCCAGATGGTTCAGTGTGAAAAGCAGGTACTCTCTGGGCACCACCAGGATGCTTGCAGCAACTCCTAGGACCAGGGCAGCGGCAGCACTCATTACTGACCGTCCCAGTACGTATGAAGGAAGTAAGAGCTATGTGACAACTCGACCTTCAGAGTGACAGGGACCAAGGGATATGAGTTAGGGCCTTTGTAGGGAAGTGGTAGAAATTAACAGAGCAGAGCCTAAGAGGTCTATTCCCATATCCAGTCAAGGCAAGAAAAACTAAACACAGGGCAAGAATCTGGGTGTGAACTAAGATCATTTCACAACCGGCCAGTGGACAATGACCTCCACTGAATTTTAAAGCTGCACTGAAATAAAAACTGCCTTGGGATTTCAACATATCAGAAACCCACACTTAAAAGGCAAAACTCAAAACCACAATATCATCTTTAAAGATAAAAAATAAACATTGAAATTCTAAAATGGAATGTAAAAATCTAACGATATAACAGTAACTGGGGATATGATATAAATTCAGGTCTTTGGAGTATAATCAGAGCCCTGGGCACAAAGACTCAGGACTCACTATCATGCTATGAACACAAGGTTATTTCAAAATTCTTCAAGTAAGCCACACCCCTGTTTCACATATTCAAATTCTCCCCCAAAGAGAGCTGGTATACTTTTGCAAAAATACTTCAAAAGTTCTAAACACTGGGACACTTTTAAAACTCCAAGGACAATGGCAGCTTTGCTTCACTGTCTTTGGCAGTAATTCATTTCCTCAAGGATTAAAGATTCTGCCCCTAGCTATGCAAGCTGGTCAGAGGAAACATGAAATATTGCACCATTAGAACAAGAACACTATTATTGCTTAATTTAAAACACAGCCTTTTAGTTTGTCCAAATTAAGACCTAAAAAGTTAGAAAGTAGAAATACTGTGGCAATTGTGTCACCTCTACATTTAACCCATTTTCAAACTCAGGATTTAATTTTTGCTTAAGTAATAAGTACAAATGATAGGAAATCAAAAATAAACGACTTAATGGTAGAAAGCAACAGATTCCAAACTCATCCTAAGCCCCACACTCTGGATAAACCTCTTCTCATTCTGGATTTACTTCTCCATAATTCTGGATTATTATATATGTATTGATTTATCAGCTTTAGGCAATTACTGTTGGCCCCATAATATGAAAAGGAAAGAACAAACTGCTTGCCACTTCCCATCCTATGTTTAATAACTAGATTTAGTTCCTCTATTTGCTACTCTGAGTTTTAAAGATTTAAACCTCTATTTTCCCTTCAACTTTTGACAAAAATCTTGATTCCCTAGTTACTGAGACAAAGCTATCAGCACTTGGATTCTTCCTTCCAAACTTTCCTGTTAGTTTCTCCATGTCTTGCCATTTACCAGCTACACCTTTACACTTACAGGACCTATTACCACTCACATTTTGTCTTTTAACCACAATTCAGTCATCTATTCTTTTACATAGCCAAATAAATATTATTCAGTGCTGAACCAAACTGTATTTAGATTTTCCTTTTTCTGTCTGGCAGCAGTATCAGAAGCCCTTGGCCTCAAAGGAAACTGTTCTTAGCATTAAGGTCAAACAGACTTGCTATTCTTACATTCTATCAATTGCTTTATGTACTTCACATTTGGACCATGACTCTTGCTTTCCTTGGCTTTTCTCATTGCCTTTCTTTTTTCTTGTATCGTTCACCTTTATCCAAGCCTCAATCTTCTCTGAGCTCCCAAGCCATACCCACAGTAAATCAGGATCTCATCTTGGCTCACACTCCCTTCTCAGAGCCCCTGGACCCTTCTGCTGCAACGTAGACCTGATTCTCTGCCGGGTCTGCTACACAGGATCATGCTGGAACAGCCCTTCACAGCTATCCTGGGATGACTGGATTTGATCTGGGATCTGATGTTCCCCTTTGTTTGAATTACTTTAATATTGTCCTAACAGCATATGACAGGTAAACTGAGTGATTGCATATACAAAAATGTCTTTATGCTGCTCTCACTCTTGATTGATAGTTTGGGTATAGAACTCCAGGTTGAAAAACATTTTCTTCAGACACTTGATAGCACTGCTGTAATTAATTCTAGTATCCAGTTTTGCCAGTGGAAATTCTGGTGTTAGTCTGATTCTCAAAAGGATAACTTTTTTTTTTTTTTGGGGACAGGGTCTCCCTCTGTCGCCCAGGCTGGAGTGCAGTGGCATGATCTCAGCTCGGTGCAACCTCCACCTCCCGGGTTCAAGTGCTTCTCGTGTCTCAGCCACCCCAGTAGCTGGGACTACAGGCATGCGCCATCATGCCCGGGTGATTTTTGTACTTTTATTCGAGATGGGGTTTTGCCATGTTGACCAGGCTGGTCTTGGATTCCTGGCCTCAAGGGATCTGCCTACCTCAGCCTCCCAAAGTGCATGAACCACCATGCTCCAGAGGGTGACTTTTACGTTCTCTACTTCACCCAAGGCATTCTGAATAGCATGACGGTGAGCCTATGTGTGACTTCTTTCACTCCGCAGACTTAGGACATGAATTTCCCAGAAACTTTTTATTGTGTGTGGATCGTTTCATTCCTTATGTTTTCTGTCCTCTTTCTGGAACATCTGTTAACTAGTCAGGTGGTGAACTTCCTGGGTTAATCTACCCTTTCTCTCATTTTCCCTCCTTCTCTGTGGTTCTGAGATTTTTCAACTGTATTTTCTGGTATTCATACTGAAATTTTTAATTTCAGCAATCACATTTGCAGTCTTCAAGAGCTCTTTGTTCTCATTGTGCCTTTTACATAACAGATCCTAATCTCATTCTGTGGGTTTAACATGTTCCGAAAATTCTAAGTATTTTGCCTAGAAGTTTTCCTACAGTTCTTTGTGTTCCTGGATCATCTGCTTGTTGTAGTTTTTCTGTTGGTTTACTTCGACCACTGCCTTTTATGCTGCTAGCTCTCATCACATGCCTGATAATCCCTGTTCTCTTTTGTTTTGATGTTGTATAAAAAGGTCCATTTCTGGCTCGATCTCACTCTGAGCAGGAATTCTGAAAGGGAGTCCTGGGTGGGGCTGCTGACTCCAGGGATTCGATTTAGGCTGTGTGGGTAGCCAGCTAGCTGTCAGACTGCAAACCACTCTTCAAATGCCAGAATGAGGACAGCTGAATTCTTGGAGTCCCAGCATTCACCCTAGAAGCCCTAGTTTTGGGGGTTATTTTTAGTGTCATGACTTGGCCTTATCTACTCCTATAAAGAATTCCTTCTTGGCCGGGTACAGTGGCTCACGCCTGTAATCCCAGCTATTCGGGAGGCTGAGACATGAAAATTGCTTGCACCCCGGAGATGGAGGTTTCAGGAGCTGAGATTGCACTACTGCACTCCAGCCTGAGTGACAGAGAGTCTGTCTTTAAAAAAAAAAAAAAAAAAGAATTCATTCTTTATTTTTGTGCATTGTAAGCAATTTAAGCTTTGTAAAACATGTACATGTCAACATTCCCCTATCTCCCCGCCCCCAAAAAGTGCTAAAAAGTGCTATGGGTTTGGTATTTTCCCACAGCCAGGGTGTTAAGTGCCAGCAGCCCTTACTCCAGAGAGAGGTAAGGAACCACCTGGTCTCCGTGGTCCCCTGTATGGTCCTTTACCTCCAGACCCGCTCCTCTCTCCTAGTCCCTGCTTTGCTTGATCACTCTTGGTTGGGGGGTAGGGGAGGGGCACATGATGAACTCTAGACTCAGCTCCTTCCCCTGCTAAGGGGAATAAGCTAAGGTCATAAGCCCAGATCCCAACTGCTTTCTGCTTCTTCGTATTCTCTTAACTATTAGGGAGCCTTGAGGAGCCAGGAAGCAAACCCATATACCTAGTTTGTCATCTGGAATCACAAGTTAAAATACAATCATTTCTTGCAGGCATCAGATTTTCAACCCAGCCTAGTTTCCCCCAGTTTGAACAGGAATGCCTTTCCCCAGCTGTTACCACAACGTCTCTCTTATCATGACTACCACTCCTCAAATACTGTGTATGCCTAAATAAGTGAATATATCGGGTAAAAACATTCCAAACGTTTTTTTTGGCTAACATGTATATTTAAGCTTTATGAATGCAGATGAAAGTCAACTGACATTTGATCATTTAAATTTATGCAAACATTTAAAGTCACACATACTTAACATTCATTTAAAAATAATTTTATTTGTATTTCATCAAGCAATTTTAATCAAACTCTGTTTCTTTGACATTACTTCATCAGAGAGCAATGCCTAACCGAGTTTCCAGAACATTTCCAGGATGTTTTAAAGTTTGTAACATCCAGTACTTGCAATTACGATGTTAAATCCTGAGGAATGAGTACTGAATGAGCTAAATTTCTTTGCCTTTTTTTTTTGGGAAACAGAATCTTGTTCTGTCACCCAGGCTGAAGTGCAGTGGTACGATCTCGGATCACTGCAACCTCCACCTCCCAGGTTCAATTGATTCTCCTGCTTCAGCCTCCTGAGTAACTGGGATTACAGGTACCTGCCACCATGCCTGGCTAATTTTTGTATTTTTAGTAGAAATGGGGTTTTACCATGTTGGCCAGGCTGGTCTCAAACTTGTGACCTCAAGTGATCTGCCCACCTCAACCTCCCAAAGTGCTGGGATTATAGGTGTGAGCCACTACAGCAGCCTGCCTCCTTCTTTAAATTATTTATTTTTATTTAAAACCAAAAGTTAACCTCTATCAGCGTCCACAATTAAAATGGATTGAGGTCCTTTTAGATGAAGCTGAGATGTTTAGAAGAGATGACTGTGTCATTCCAAAATAAAGTAGTCAGAAGGGCAGCTCTCATAAGAGAACAATTTTGTAATGTTCAAATACAAGGGGAATAATTTTGGGGTAAAAAATCTTGCTTTGTATTTAGATTATTAAGAAAACACTATTCTAGACCCCTGTATCAGAGAGCTGTCTATGCTATGGGTATGTATGCTAGCAAGGGCACCTGGGACAATCCCTGTCTTCCTGGGGGTGCTGAGGCCCTCCCACACACAGGCTATGTTGTACTGAGCCATTTTGGGTCATCAGACCATCCTATGGAATGGTTAACGCTTCTAGCCTTAGCTAGGCTGGTCATATGTCCAGGTTTCCCCAGGAGAGTCCTGGGTCATACCTGTTGTCTCAAAACTGAACGTTCACTCCACTCCCTTTCACTAAAAGTGTCCTAGTTTGGAAGATGAATGATATGGTCACCCTAGCCTCGGGTCGAAAGCTGGCAAAGAAACCTGACTGATGCAGCAGCTTGAATTCAATAGCACCACGCTTCAAATCTCAACAGTGTGGCTGCATCTGGCTGCATCTGGCCCTGGTATGGTTTCACAGGCACAGGTGAAATATTTTGGTCTGGGAAGCCATATGGCCAGTCTCCACATGATCAGGATACCTGAGGGTAAGCTCATCTGGTCAAAGCTCACTGCCCTTAAAGGAGTCTTTCTCCTTTGTGGAACCTTGACCCTGCAGGTATCCACTGACAGAAGTACTGTCCCTCCTCTGGCTACAGGGGGAAGTGCCTGCTCTCTACGGGCCAGTGATTGACAGGGAATGGCCACACCCTCTACCACGTCCTGGCTGCCCTCAGCAAACCTGGTAGGCTGCCTTGACTGCTCAGTGTTTACTCTCCTCTCTTTAGTTAAGGGTCCCCCTTCTCTACCTGGTAAAAAAAAAAAAAAAAAGCAGAGGCGGTGTTAAAGCTTGTTTGTGCGTTTATCCAAAACCTGTGCCTCTGCCTCTGTAAACTCTTCTCCCTTTGAACAAGAAATCAATCTACCAGACTAACACCTCATATCAGGCTTTCTAGCCTATATGTATGTTGGTGTGTGTGTGTACTTTAAGTTATGAAAAAACTATTTTCCTTATTTTGGTGACTGACTTGGAGATCTAAAAAGACATCCGAGAACTCTGTACTCACAAGTTCTATCCAGCAGTAATGAGCTATGCTTCAGCAAATATTGTATTCAGTTTGTCCCATTTTATCAGTCCCAAAGAATCATTTCAAAATAACGTGGAAGGACACTATTTCAGTATATGTTTTCCTATAAGTAGTTAAGGAAGGGACTTCTTTTTCAGGGAAAAGTCACTGCTATTCACAACTGTTTAGCAGCAGCCGCAGTCAGGATTGGTGTCTGGACGTGAAATTCACACTCTTGCTGGCCCTTCTGCATGGGGCAGGGCTGAGAGGCATCTGAATGAAAGTTGGTGAGGGCACACATCGTACTGTTTTCACCCAGAAGTTATCCCAAGCTGGGAGAGCAGGGTCTGGCACGCGGCAGGCCCTCAATAAGCATTTACTGAGCAATATTTACCTGGAGGTGTGATTAGTAAGAGCCACTCTCCACTGCTCCGTGAGCGGCAAAGCAAGCACCAAAGGTCGTCACTGCCAAGTGACTTGGTGGTAACACCCACCTATGCAATGAGACTTTGAGTTGGGTAGGCAGAATGTTTTCTATTGCTGCTGTAACAAATGGCCGCAAACTTAGTGGCTTAAAACACAGTTATTATAATAGCCTTCATCTTATCTTATTATATATATATTAAAATAGCCTTATATATAATAATATATATTATATATACTATAATAGCCTTCATCTTATCTATATCACAGTTCCTTAAGGCCAAGGGCCAACCCAGGTCTCACTGGGCTGTATTCTTTCCTGAAGGTTCTAGGGGAGGATCTGTTTCCCTGCCCTTTCCAGCCTTTTTTTTTTTTTTTTTTTGGTTCAGGGGTACACATGCAGGTTATATAGCAAAACTCGTGTCACAGGGGTTTGTTGTACAGATTACTTCGTCACTCAGGTACTAAGCCTAGAGCCCAACAGGAAAACTTCACCTGACTCATGGTTCCTTCTTTCATAAAGCCAGCAGGTGAGCATCTTCAAGTCTCCCTCTTCCACATTACAAGAATCCCTGGGCCCATTTGGATAATCCAGGATACTTCCCTGATTTTAACATCAGTTGATGAGCAACCTTGATTCCTTCTGCAACCTAACTTCCCTTTGCCATTTAACCTAATGTAGCAGCAGGTCTGGAGGGTCAGGACATAGACTTCTTTGTGAACAGCATCCTGCTGTCCACAGCAGGAAATCCAAATAGCCTTTTATTCACATTCAGTTGTGCTCAGACACCAAGAACTCAGATCCTAACGAAGGCTTACGTAAAAGTATTTCAGGTTAAGTATTTCCAAAGGGCACGTTCTGGGTTAACCCTCTCCCCATCACGCTCTACCCTTGAACTGCACTGGGCTTCTTTCACACCCCTCCAACCACCAGCACTCTCCTGGCTCAGGACCTTTGCACAGTTTCTTCTCTCCTCCAGGCATCCTCCTACTCACCCCTTCATGTCTCTGCTTAAAAACCTTCCCCGAGGCGGGCGGATCATGCGGTCAGGAGATTGAGACCATCCTGGCCAACATGGTGAAGCCCCATCTCTACTAAAAATACAAAAATGAGCTGGGCATGGTGGCGCACACCTGTAGTCCCAGCTACTTGGGAGGTTGAGCCAGGAGATTCACTTGAACCCAGGAGGCAGAGGTTGCAGTAAGCTGAGATGGCATCACTGCACTCTAGCCTGGGCAACACAGTAAGACTCTGTCTCAAAAAAAAAAAAAAAAAAAAAAAAAAACCTTCCCACACTTTCCAGGCTAGATCAGGTCCCACCTCTTCTAATTATCATTTGCCTTTCCTGCACAGCAATGGCCACAGTTAGTGATTATACGACTATGTGTGAGATCACTTACTCACTGTCCCTCTCCCTCCCTAAGAAGGTCAGCTCCATAGGGGCAGGGGCCACACCTATCCTGGTTACTGTTGCATCACCTAGCATCCAGCTCAGTGTCTAGCACTTAAAGGACATTCAATGGGGTATTTGTAATGAACAAGCCAAGTAATTTACACAATTAAAAGACAAACTCCAGTTTTAATAATTTCAACACAGCAGACTTAAAACTTGGAGAAACATTAAACCATTTCAAAAGTAGACCCTCTAAAGGTGGAAGAAAGTAGGGAATATCCCTGTCAATGCCCCTGCCCAGGAAAGTATCTTGGATTATCCAGATGGGCCTCACGCAATCATCCTTCAGCCCAATACCAGCAAGCCACATGCTCCTTCAAAGGCTCTAGTTCTTAAAAACAAAAACAAAAAACCTTTGTATTCCATGTGTACTGTGATTTTCCTTTTGAGACAGGGTTTTGCTCTGTTGCCCAGGCTGGAGGGCAGTGAGTAATCATGTCTCACTGCAACCACCTCCTGGGCTGGAGCAATCCTCCCACCTCAGCCCAAGCAGCTGGGCCTACAGGCGTGTGCCACCACACCTGGCTAATTTTTTGTATTTTTAGTAGAGACGGGGTTCTACAGTGTTGCCCAGGCTGGTCTCGAACTCCTGAGCTTAAGCGATCCTCCTGCCTCGGTCTCCCAAAGTGCTGGGATTACAGGCATGAGTGACTATACCAAGCCCCGTATTGTGATTTTTTAAAAAACAATTGTGTAAGAGTTAGATTATAATTAAAGCAGCATTGTTTTAAACAAAAAGTTTTGTCTGAAAATCTTTGAGTAAAAGTGACACAGAAATGCCAGCTGCCAGGCTGAGAACACGACCTTTCACTTCTCCACTCTTTTCATTCAGCAAACATTTCCTGAGCTCCCTGCTAAGTGACTGCTCTGCCCTGTGCTGTTTCTGGGCACACCTCCCTGCCTTAACTAGACTTATTAGAGGAGGCAGTGGTTCTAATTTCCAGCAATTCCTACTGGGTAATTAATACATTTGTAAGAGCTGCAGAGGAAACAGGGCTCTCAAAATCGAATGCTTACTAACAGCTTAGCCATACAGCAGTTTACTCCAAATACCCACACATTTGAGAAACCAAAGCTAGGGCTGAGGGGTTTCAAAAGGCAACTTTAGTTAACGCAAATGCCCTTATCTGGAACTCACCAGGTTACAAACACCAAAATGAGCCCATTAATGTGGGTTTTGAGAGAACGCTTAGGAAACTTCAACTTGGCAGATGAAGCTTGAACTTTGTTTCTAATTTTACACTTGCAGAACTAACAGCACTAGTAATTTTGAATGTTGGTAACTGGTTTTGGATTCTCCACATGGCTACTTATAGATGAGAAAATGCAGGAGAATCACCCTATTCCTATTGATGGGGTCACCATCTGGAGCTGGTCCACCAGGCTTTTGGTTTGTACTTCCACACTGTGCAAATGCTGCCCATACTCCAAAAAGCACATGCCCAGCCCTCAATCCCCTCTACATCTCAGCTCAAGCTTCACCTCCATCAATGAAGCCTGGTCCTTTCCTGCCTCCTGTGTTGCTCTGTTGCTGCTCCCACCTTTAGACAAGACTTGCTGCCATTGACTCCCACCAGTCCCTATTCCCTGGAAGAGACCAAGGAAGCCCAGCTTGATCTCATTTGAGCTCCTAATTTTACAGAAATAGGGACAAAGGTTCAAAGGGAACCTCACAGGTAACATGATCAACTATGCAGCCTGCATTTAAGGCCTCTGGTAATCAAAGCAATGAACCACCTGTAAAGAACTGGAAGGTTGAGGGAAGCCGGAGAAAGAAAATGGACTATATTCCACCTCTTTCTAAATCAAATTGCAAAACCATATTTCATCACAACATCTACAAGAAATCCCTAAAATGTCAAGTTCCTTCACAATCTTAATAGGTAAAATTACCAAAGTAAAAATGAAGGGAGGAAAAGACGATAGAGAAGATAATATACATATGTTTAAGTACCATGTGATTTCAAAAAGAACAGATTTTTTGAATCATAAAAGTAGACACCAGAACAGTACACCACCGCTCCCCTCTGTGCCTCGGATTATTAGGAGTTTGCGGGAGCTCAGAGCAGACAGTGAAAGTGGCCACCTTGAGGCAAAACACAAATATAAGGGTCGATCACCAACCTGATTAATGTTAGCAGTGAGATTAAACACCAGGGGCTCCTCTTCACTGCTGGAACTTCAAACGGTAACACTAGGAGGGTACCGTGCAGAGAGCCCTTTCTAATTTTTTCTTCCCCTAACCGAAAATGTACCATTGCCTGTATATTCTTCAAGGTTAGAAACTATCCACTATGATCATTCCTATCTTGCCCCCACGATAATTTTTTTTGGGGCGGGGGAGTAATCGCGTTCTGTCACCCAGGCTAGAGTACAGTGGTGTGATCACAGCTCACTGCAACCTCCACCTCCCAGGCTTAAGCAATCTTCCCACCTCAGCCTCCCTAGTAGCTAGGACTACAGGCACATGCCACCACACCTGGCTAATTTTTCTTTTTGTAGAGATGGAGTTTGGCTATGTTGCCCAGGCTGGTATCAAACTCCTGAGCTCAAGCAATTCTAGGCCTCCCAAAGTGCTGGGATTATAGGCATTAGCCACCACAGCTGGCCAACAAGAAATTTAAACTGCGGGCTCATTGCTCCAATTTAAGAGCAGAGAGATCTAAGTGTCTCTGTGACTTCCCACATCCAGTTCACTTTTGGCCCTCTAATTCGATTCAGCTGGGAACGAGACCAAACAGTGGGAGGAAGGACAGCAAGGTAGAAGGATGTAAGTCAGTCGATACTTGCCAATTTCTCCTCGAGCTTGCTGGTTGCTCCTCTCCTCCATCCGATCTTAGACCTTTTCCTCATCTCTAGCTGCATGCTCTCATCCTGGGGCTGGAAACACCATCCATTCACTGATGACTCTCAAAATACCTCTTTTCAGCCCCAGCCTCTCCTGAACTCCATACTCAGATATTCATTTGCCTACTAAACATTTCCACTTAACATCTCGTACTTAATATATTCAAAATAGAACTCAGCTTCTCCTCCAGCCAAGCTCGCCATAAGCATTCCCTATCTTTTTTTTTTTTTTTTTTTTTTAAGAGAGTCTCACTCTGTTGCCCAGGCTGAAGTGCAACGGTGCAATCTCGGCTCACTGCAACCTCTGCCTCCTGCGTTCAAGCAATTCTCCTGCCTCAGTCTCCCGAATAGCTGGGATTACAGGTGCCCACCACCATGCCAGGCTAATTTTTGTATTTTTAGTAGAGACAGGGTTTCACCATGTTGGCCAGGCTTGTCTTGAACTCCTGACCTCAACTGATCTACCTGCCTTGGCCTCCCAAAGTGCTGGGATTACACCACCACGTCTGGCCTCCTTCCATATCTTTATTTAAAAATTTTTTCTTTTGAGACAGTCTCGCTCTGTCACCCAGGCTGGAGTGCAGTGGTGCAATCTTGGCTTACTGCAACCTCCGCCTCCCAGGTTGAAGTGATTCTCATGCCTCAGCCTCCCAAGAAGCTGGAATTACAGGAATGTACCACCACATCCAGCTAATTTTTTGTGTGTATATATATATACACACACATATATACACACACACTATATATATTTATATATACAATATATTTATATATTTACATTATATATAAATATATATTTTATATATAAATACATAAATAATATACATGTATATATTATACACACACACACACACACACATACTATATATATATTTAGTAGAGATGGGGTTTCGCCACATTGGCCAGGCTGGTCTCAAACTCCTGGCTTCAAGTGATCCACCTGCCTCAGCCTCCCAAAGTGCTAGGATTACAGGCTTGAGCCACCATGCCCGGCCCACTTCTCTATCTTACTAAATGTACACCATCTACCCAGGTGCTCAGGCCAGAAACCTAGGAGTCATCACTGATTCTTCACTTGCCCTTACATCCCACATCAATAAAGTCTACAGGCTCTATCCTCCACATTTCACTCTGCCCACTTCTCAGTAGTTCCTTTCCAGCTTTCTCACTGCTAACTTTCATCCAGTTTGCGATCAACCCTTTCATTTGTGTTTTGCCGCAAAGTGGCCACTTTCACTGTCTGCTCTGAGCTCCTGCAAACTCCTAAAACAACGGCCTCAGCCACCATCACGTCGTACCTGAACAACTATAGTATCATTCTAACTGGTTTGCTTCTACTCTTGTTCCACCCCAGCCCACCCTCCACAGAGCAACTGCTGTTCTTTGCACATCTCAGGTCGTATCACATCACTCCTCTGCTTATAGCCCTCCAGTGGGTTCCGATGGCCAATGGAATGAAATTTGAATTCCTGCCACATTCTACAAGGCCCATGGTGAGTGGCCCCTTCTCTGCCTCTCCAGCTGCACCCCCTCAAGTGTGCACTCCTGCCACATTGACTCTGTTTCTGTCCTTTGAATATAGCAGCCTCATTTCCATCTCACAGTCACCGCAATCACTTCCTTTGGTTCCAAACACTCTTGACTCAGATCTTCGCTGGTTGCATCCTTCATATGCCTCAGGGCTAACTCCACCATCCCCTTCTCTCTCTCTCTCTTCTCTCTTTTTTTTTTTTTTTTTTTTTTTTTTTTTTGTTGTTGTTGTTGTTGTTTGTTTTTTGGAGAGGGAATTTCACTCTCATTGCCCAGGCTGGAGTGCAGTGGCATGATCTCGGCTCACCGCAACCTCTGCCTCCTAAGTTCAAGCAGTTCTCCCGCCTCAGCCTCCCGAGTAGCCTGAATTACAGGCATGCGCCACCATGCCTGGCTAATTTTGTATTTTTAGTAGAGACAGGGTTTCTCCATGTTGGTCAGGCTGGTCTCAAACTCCCAACCTCCCAAAGTGCTGGGATTATAGGCGTGAACTACCGTGCCCAGCCAACCATCCCCTTCTCACAGAGGCCCTTCCCTGAACATCCTAGCTACCAGCTCTCTCTAAATCACTCCCACATTTACCCCATGTAATAATTTTCACAATCTTCATCAGTACCTGAGATCATGAAAGTCAGCTGTCCATCTTTCGTCCCCTGGAATGCTGTTAGCTCCATGGGTACGGGGACTCTTCTGTTCCCTGAATACAACCCCTAGAGCAATACCTGGTATATCCTTGGCATTCAATAAGTGGGATGAATACAACCTTAGGTATATATTATTCATGCATCCCACTATTTTTCTTGGCCAAAAAAGTAGCAAACAAACTACTCACATTTGTAGGACATTCTATAATTACAAAGTCCTTCACATATACTTTTATTCAAATATCTCAGCAATCGGGGGGCAAGTATCTTCATTCTAGAAAATAAAAATCCAAGGCTCAGACATTCCCTGACATGGGTAGGGCTTCCAGCCCAGTGCCCTTCCCACTGTGCTGCATTCTTCCCACTACAACTGGGAGCCCTCCTCCTCCATCTGGCCACACCCTGGCCATCCACCAGGAGCTGGCCCTCCTCTCACTTCCCAGGCACACAAGGACTTTGACGCCTTTGCTCACATTTTCCTGCCACCTTGCCCCCAACCCCATAAACACTGTCTCACCACCAATTACCAAGCTCCAGCTCCAGCCTTTACCTATGAATTTGCCTTCAAGACTCCTACTCAAGTTATATCATCTCTAAGGGCAAGTGCTTCTCCCAATTTTACTTTACTAGGCTATAAACTCCTTGAGGGCAGGAAGCAGATCCTGCTTTTTTTGTAACCTTAAGGGTGTTTGGAGAAGAAAAACCAAACCCTATTTTTAAATTATACTAACTGGATAATCCAGTTGGGCAAGTATGATCTGAAATTCACAGTGGAACAAATCTACCCCGGAATTTTCATGTATACACAGAAAGTTGGTTAAAAGGCTGAGGCTCTCTTTTGACTATAAACTACAACTTCACATTCAAAAGACTAGATTTCTAATAACCTTCTAAGAAATCACAAACATAGCCTACTGTCAAAGGAGGCAAACAAGCTATTATTGTTAATAATGCCCCAACAGCTATCATCTCCCATGCTCTCATATTGGGTACTCTGCCTAATACTATGAGACACTATAAGAAACAACAGTATAAGAGACACTATTGCCACCACCCATTTTACACATGGACACAAATTGAGAAGACAAGTAACTTGTCCAAGGTCACACAGCTGCTAAGTGACAAAACAGGAGTTGTGCCTAGCACTCCCTGGCTCCCAGATCTTGCTCTAAACCATACACCGAGTCTCCTTGCTGCTTAATTTGATGACATCACTACATCCCAGTTTACTCATTCAAAAAAATCTACTGTACAAGAGCATGGTCAGTTATAATTAACGTCTATTAAGTACTTTGAGATCTGTGCTAAAGGCCAAGTTAAAGGCAAAGAATACCTGTTACCTTTAACTGGAGCACAAGACCAGCAATTTTATCCTGGCCTTCCCGAAATTTCCCAAGATGCCTTCTTTCCTGCCTCCTTGAAAGAGCATGTAGAACTAAACCCATTTTCTAGTGAATATGATGCTCATGGGACATTTGAGCCTGAGGGTTCTAGTTCTTAACCTGACTCAGTGCACTTCACAATGGGTGTGTCTCATTAAGAACAAGGGAGTTCACGCAATAAAGGAACATCCAAAGCAGAAGGTGTTTTTAACATCCACAACTTTCAACTCCTTCAGTTCAAAGTCTTTACCATGTACTAGGGGGAAAAATGTGAAATCACAACCATCAATTTCAACTATTTAAATAGAATGCTAATAAGAGTCGTCAGATCAGGAAAATGGAGGAGGAGACAGGAAAAGAATTCTGGAATTCTGGTTCTATCCCTAGGATCTATTTTTGGTGTGACCTTGGTCCAGCAACACTTGCTTCTAATCTCCCAACATAAGAATTTCAATAACCTCAAGGACAAAAGAATAACATCAGCAACAACATAAAAAATCTCAAAAGCAACTTGCCTGAATTTAAAATGATTAAGAATTCCACTTCAACACAAATTTATGAAGTACAGAAATAAATACATAACTAGTTCATTTTAAAATAAAATTGGGGCTGGGTGTGGTGACTCACATATGCAATCCTAGCACTTTGGTAGGCTGAGGTGGGCGAATCGAGATTAGGAGTTCGAGGCCAGCCTAGTCAACATGTTAAAACCTGTCTCTACTAAAAATACAAAAATTAGCTGGACGTAGTGGCGGGCGCCTGTAATCCCAGCTACTCAGGTGGCTGAGGCATGAGAACAGCTTGAATTTGGGAGGCGGAGATCACGCCACTGCACTCCAGTCTGGTTGACAGAGTGGGACTCCATCTCACAAAATAAAAAATAAATAAATAAAAATAAAAATAAAATGTGGCTAGGTGTGGTGCCTCACACCTATAATCCCAGCACTTTGGAAGGCCCAGGCAGGGATATCACTTGAGGTCAGGAGTTTGAGACCAACCTGGTGCACGCCTGTAATCCCAGCTCTCCAGAGGCCAAGGCACAAGTATCGCTTGAACCTGGGTGGTGGAGGTTGCAGTAAGCCAAGACTGTGCCACTGCACTCCAGCCTGGGCAACGGAATGAGACTCTGTCTCAAAAAAAGTAAAAATAAAATTAGGTCAAAAGTTTTTCAGCTGACCAAGCAATTCACACCAGTAAGACATCTCTCAAAGAGCCACAATAAAACACTATCTACTGCAGTAAGGAAAAATGAAAGCCCAAGTTCTGATAATTGTCTCCAAGCAATCCTGTTCTTTTGGTTTCACAAAGCAGCTGCCAGATCTTGTCAAACGTGGCATTTAATCATTTCCTGTGCTTCTGAATTACCAGATACCCGACTTATCAGTCGCCAAATGACATCTGTGATTTGGAGTCCAAACTCTAGTGAGTTTTCCTTTCAAGAAACCAAGTCTAAGAAGCTGTATACACCGGACTGTGAGCTCACCATTTCTATCCCTGACCTTTGCACAGTGCCTGGCACATAGTAGATGCTTAGCAAATTTCTGTTATGGGAATAAAGTTTTATCATTAATTCATCACTTTTAATAATTTTAAATTCTAGCATGTTGTGACCAAGCAGGTTTTTATATTTCAAGTGTACCAAGCACAAATATTATCAGTGTTAACTCAAAACTAAGATTCACTTCCTAAAAGCTGTTATCAAATAGTTCATCTGCAAAGGAAAAGCGACTTTTTTTCATCGTTTTTCAATAAAATAATTTCAATAAAAAACAAGAGAAAAGGTAGTCTTAATGAGCTCACACCTGGTGGGTTGCCATACCCATTTCACTATTCCAATAGTTTAGGAAATACAAATTTTTCAATGTTTTGAAAAGGAAATTAATATGGTCACAGTTTATTTTCTAAATGAGATAAATGAAACAACAGGCTTAGTAGCTCTGCCAGAAAGTGCTGGCTGTCACCCAATATCAGTTCTCCTCTTTCCCACAGTAAGAGACTTTTTAGCTGGGCATAAGGCCACCCTGAATAAATACTACTCAACTGAACCTCCCTCTTTAGCTGGACGTGCCACACAACTCAGTCCTGCTGAACAGGACGCGTGACAAAGCATCACACTGCTGCTTCCAATATTTTCCTTAGAAGACAGCATGCATGTGCCTTTGGCTCTGTTCTTTGTTCCTTTCTCCAGCAGCTGCCTGGAATGTAGGTGCCACCACCTTGAATTTGAGGTTGAGGCTCCAATGGTGGAGCAACAAGAGAGCGAGTCCTGGGTCCCAACATCTCAGAACAGCTACCCAGATTTTTAGAGGCCAGGAAGACAAAGACAAAGCAAAAAGAAAAACCAAAAGAGGTTTTCAGGCTTTTCTTTAAAAAAAAAAAAAGAAGAAGGGCCGGGCGCGGTGGCTGAAGCCTGTAATCCCAGCACTTTGGGAGGCCGAGACGGGCGGATCACAAGGTCAGGAGATCGAGACCATCCTTGCCAACATGGTGAAACCCCGTCTCTACTAAAAATACAAAAAACTAGCCGGGCGAGGTGGCGGGCACTTGTAGTCCCAGCTACTCGGGAGGCTGAGGCAGGAGAATGGCGTAAACCCGGGAGGCGGAGCTTGCAGTGAGCTGAGATCTGGCCACTGCACTCCAGCCTGGGCGACAGAGCGAGACTCTGTCTCAAAAGAAAAAAAAAAAAAAAGGAAAAAGAAAACAGATTTAGAAATAGGATACTGTGAACAACAAAGGCAATTTAGAAAATATAAATACCGGCCGGGCACGGTGGCTAATGCCTGTAATCTCAGCAGTTTAGGAGGCTGACGCGAGCAGTCACTTGAGGTCAGGAGTTCAAGACTAGCCTGGCCAACGTAGCAAAACCCTGTCTCTACTAAAAATACAAAAAAATTAACCAGGTGTGGTGGTGGGCTCCTGTAGTCCCAGCTACTAGGGAGGCTGAGACAAGAGAATCACTTGAACCCAGGAGGCAGAGGTTGCAGTGAGCCAAGATCCTGCTGATACAGGAGAATCGCTTGAAACTGGGAGGCGGAGGTTGCAGTGAGCCAAGATCCCGCCACTGCACTCCAGCCTAGGTGACAGCAAGACTGTCTCCAAAAAAAAAAAAACCTACCGAAATCAAGTTACATGCCTAAACGTTTAAATTGTTTACTACTCCATTCCTGCACTTAGATATTCAAGAACATTTAGGGACCAGTATAGCTTGGGAACCAATTAGCAAGTACAGATGGTGGCCATAGCACGGGAGCTACAATCCAGGGGCTCCTTGTTTATGAGGGCATTTCCCCTTTAGTTGCTGGGTTGTGGGGGGAAATATGTGGTGATTAGGGGGGTTCCTAGTGAAAAGTGGCCAGGGAAGTAGAGAAGGAAACTCAGGGGTTTGGGACAGAGCTATTTACAGTATCATTTTCTGAAATGCTTGGGACCACAATGTTTTGGGTTTTTTTGGTTTTGTGGGTTTTTTTTTTTGGATTTCGGAATATTTGCATTAATACCTACTGAGCATCCCAAATCTAAAAATCCAAAATCCGAAATGCTAAAATGAATGTTTCTCTTGCACGTCATGTTGGCAGGCACTCAAAAACACTCAAAAAGTTGCCAGCTTTGGAGCATTTCAGGTTTTGGTTGTTCATATTTGGGATACTCAACCTGTACCAACTAGAATGAAAGTTATTTCAATATTTCAGCAACTACTAACTTCTTTGTGTATACCATATCAGTCCTACTTGGACTTGTTATTGCTGAGATAATACAGTGTATGCCTGTAGCAGCTACCTCCAGAAAGCTTCCATCTTCTTTTCTGCCCCATAACAAAGCAGCAGGCCACAACCACAATCAGAAATACCAAGAAAGTTACAAGAATGGTGGGTTCAAGTCCTGGCAGTACCACCCGTTAGCTGAGTATCACTATAGATTATCTGTGAAATCGTTCTATCTAAATTTTCTCATAGGGTGTTGCAAGGATCAAATGAAACAATGGGCCAGGCACAGTGGCTCACATCTGTAATCCCAGAACTTTGGGGGCCAAGGTGGGAGGATCACTTGAGCCCAGGAATTTGAGACCAGCCTGAGCAACATGGTGAAACCTCATCTCTACAAAAAATACAAAGATTAGCTAGGCGTGGTGGTGCATGCCTGTAGTCCCTGGTACTCAGGAGGCCGAGGTGGGAGGATCACCTGAGCCCAGCAGGTTGAGGCTGCAGTAACCCGTGATTACGCCACTTGTACTCCAGCCTGGGCAAGAGCGTGAGACCCTGTCTCAAAAAAGAAAAAATAATGTCAAGTAACTTTGCAAACTCAACAGTGATGAAACATGAAACACTATATGCAATCTTATACATTCCAACAAGCCACTCTAATTTTAACACATACATTTTAACAAGGGTAAAGTACAGCTAGGGCATAAACACTGAAGCCTTCAGGGATCCAACAGCTTGGGCATAAGGCTGGCAACTCTATTGTTGAAAAGACTCCACTAAACCCACTGATAGCATAGCCTTTGGTCGTATCAGATGGTTAGGATAGAAAGGAATGAGGGCAGTCACTCCTCCAGAATCAGCCACGACCATTAAAACAACAACGCTGGCCAGGCCACTCTGCACTAGGAATTAATTAATCCCCCATTTAAGGTGAAATGAGGGAAGCACAAAGTTCTTCACTGCAGCACTGCTTTCAACAGCAAAGGATTAGAAATTATCTGAATACCCAAATGGGTTAAATAAATCATAGTTCATCCTTGAAACTGACTATTATGCAGAGATTAAAAATACGAAGGAAGCTCTTTATTTACAAGATTGAACAGGCATTAAAACATACCAGGAGAAAAAGAGCAAGGTGCAGAAGAATCTACATGGCAAATGAGTAAAAAAACAAAAAAAAAACACTATGTACATGTTTGCTTATAAATGTATAGGTGGCTCTGAAGGATTCACAGTAAGCTGATGAAACAATGGCTGCATTCAGGAAGAACAGGGTGACTGGAGATCAAGGGTGGGAGGCTGACTTTCATTCCATCTTCGTAGTTTTAATATTTGTACCATGTGACTGTACTACCTATTCAAAATAAAATGAAATTTTAAAAATGGAAGTCAGTCCATGGACATGGGAGTCACTGAAAATCTTGCAGAGAAAATGACGGAGATAATGAGGTTAAAAAAAAAAATCAGTGCCCACAAGTCATGAAGCAAACCTTATAATTGCATAAAACAAGCTCACACATGCTCTCTTTATGTAGGCAGTTGCTGGCAAAAAGAGTCAAAGATTGATTTTTACAGCCTGTTCCAGAGGCATGACAACACATCAGTAAAGCAAGCTCACAAAAACGTATCTACTGTGGGCCAGGCACTGTGCTGGCAACCAGGGCATTACAATAAAGAGCGAATGTAAGGCAGAGGCCAAACTACATGGAAGAAAAGAGGTGCAACAGCTGAAAAGGTAGATAAGCCTTCCTACAGAGTCCCACAGTCAAGTGAGCTACAGCATAAAATGCAGTGACATCAGAGAGGAACTCTAACCTTCCCTATAAACATCCATGGCACTGACAGCATTCAGGGGAACCTTTCGGCTCTGAAAATACATCCAACACGAACTCCTCACCCTGCATCCATCCTCCTTTCAGAAGGGACTGAATCTGTCCATTCAAGGGAGTCCCAATATTCAGACGGAAAGCACTGTAAAGTGCTGTTTATAAATAGCTGCAGGGTCCAAACGCTTTAGTCCTGGATACCAGGGGCACTCCTCAACCTGCCTGGGGCAATCACTTCCTACCGGGAGGAGCTGGGTTTTTACCCAAGCAGAGTGAGTCGTGGCCTGAGTCAGGCGCCTCGCCTTTCATCTACTCTAAAGCAATGAATGAGGGGTGTGGCAGTAACCAGGACTCCTTATTCAGAAATAGGACTAACGCAGGCGTTGGTGACCAATATGCGGAACACACAGCTGCTTCTGGATTTGTGGCCACAGGCAAATCCAAGCCTAGTTTCTAATGGAGAAATGTTTATCATCTGAGCAACTCAGGATGGCACCTCTCTATGATAAAGAGATTCAGACAAGTTTGGTGGGACACGAACAGATGTGCTTAAGCTTCTGGTGACATTTTATAAAAACAGACACATTAGCTAGGTGGACGTCTGCTTAGGGGTGAGGGCGGGATGGGGTTCTAGCAGGAAATGAAGCAGAAACAACTCAGGGCAAGGGAGCTGTGGGCACAGCTGTGTCTGTAGCTGTCTGCAGGACTATGACAAATCCTAGGTCTCCGTTTCTTATTCTATGAAATGAGGGTGATGGTCTACCTTTCTAGGCCATTCCCCAAGCTCCTTCCCAACTTCTGCAAGTGGCAAATAGTTTCAATTGTAAAGAAATTCACAAAAACATTGGGTATTACTAGAATGTGTCTACTCTCTTTCACAGATGAAAACACCTATGTCTTACGCACTAGGATCCGATTTTTTTTTTTTTTTAAGAGACAGAGTCTCCACTCTGTTACCCAAGCTGGAGTGCAGTGACACAATCATAGCTCATTCTCACCTTGAGTTCCTGGGCTCAGGCCATCCTCCCACCTCAGCCTCCCAAAGTGCTGGGATCATTGGCATGAGCCACCATGCCTGGCTGAATTTAGATTTATTTTAAAGCATATTTTTAAGAGTTACAAGTGTCAGGCTCTATTAAAGCTCTAGGCAAATACAGATAAATCAGACCCAAGCCCCTGCCTTCAGTGGCCTCACAGTTCAGAACCCTCAGTAAGCTTTTATTCTGACAGCTAATAGATAGATAATATTTATCAGTTTCTATTCTGATGGCTCCCAAATAGCTTATTAGAAATCTCATCATGAAAACATCAGTAAGAAAAAAGACAGCCTATTAAACTCAACAGGATGAGAGCAACAGAGAAATTAGTCATTATAAACTCAAGGATCTAGAGCTCCTCCCAGGTAACAGATTAACATGGCTCTAAAGGAAGCAGGGTGGGGAGCAGGAATTAATGAACAAGGAAAGTATTTGCAAGACAAGCTAAAGATGACCTTCCTACAAAGGACAGCTGTTAGTCCAATTGGTGTTCCCTGAACAAACAGGCACTTCCTTTCAAACTTCAAGCCACAAATCAAGCCTCAGCTTCAATCGAAACACAGAATGCAACTAAAACCACTCTTGGTTTCATCTTAAAGCTACCAAGAGTTAAGGAGTACTAACAACATATAAATGACAAATAAGCTAATATAGCCAGGCATTTTATCAGTTGCAATTTTCTGTTACTCAATTAAAAACTTAAATTACTTGGTTTTTCAAAGGCTGCTGGTGCCAGGTATACAACTGCTGAATTCAACTCATAGCAGTCCTTAACCAGATTGGAAAAACACATAATAAGCTGTGAGACTAAATTTCAACTTGTACCATAAATATGTTAAACTTTTAATTTCATTGCCACTAATACACATTAGAATATAGTATTAAATGATATATGATTCAGCACAATCATATATTGAGTTAAAGTTTGCTTAGCTTATCAATACTTTATGGCCTCATAATATGAAACAACATCATTTCCAGGCAAGAAATGATGTGAATATACTTAACAGTACTGAATCATACACTTTAAAATGGTTAAAATAAATTTTGTCATGTATATTTTACCACAATTTTTTGTTTTCAAAGTACCAGCGTGTAAAAGATCATTCTAAAGAAATGGTTACCCTGGTTCCTATTCTCTAAAAGCCTTTAATGTATTTGGGGAATCAAAGAGCTCAACGAATACCTACTGAATGTCCATTTCTATGTATTAGATTTGAACCAAAAATGAACAAGACGTCAGTCTTGTTCTCAGGAAGCTCACAAACCAACAGGAATCATATCCATCAGGCAGACATTTATAGGGTGCCTTCCATATGCACAAGATTTAGCAAGGCCAAGAGGGCAAACAGGTGCTGTCTTATTTGCAAATACCCACACAACAGTGAAGGCTGACCAACGTTGACCTGAAGAATTCCGAGACTCCACTGAAAACATGTTTTATGGTCATTTAGAGTGCCCTAGTAAGTAGGGGAAAGGGTGACAGTGGCTGTATTTGCTACCTCTCCCAGCCCACGATACAGGGGACATTTAAAAACCCAAGATACTGTTCTATCAAGGGCAAGATTTATGTGGCACAAGTTTAACTCCAAGAATGGGCTATTTCACCAAATGGAAGATGTGTATGGCATACCATCAGGTGGACTGAGCACTGGGAGCTAGAGTTCAGGGCCCACATTGCCACCGACTAGCTGTCACTTGACTTTTCTGGGTCTCAGTCTTCTTCCTATAGAGAAAAGGTTGAGCTGGTCAGTGCTTCCCTGCCATTTTCACAAAAGCACTGTATGATGGAGGCAGGTGAACATAAATAGAGGCATACTGCAAAGCAACCACCAAAAGCTTGCAATGTCTTCAAAGACGTGTTTTATATAGGCACACACTTCATTCTGTACTATAATGAAGCTTTCATACCATCACCATGCCACCTCAGGAAGATGTTTTATATCTGATTTGCAGCACACCAGGGGAATGGATGCCCAAGTCCTGATGACTCACACTTTTGCAAATTCCAAAGATAGTCTCTATTTCCTTCTGGACTCAGATTTCCCTCAAGGTCTATACCAATCATCTTGAAAGAAGAAATTGAAAAAGGACAATATTTTAAAACCCAAAGTGCTGATTTAACCTCATTTTCTACACTCCTGAAAATTCAAGAAGGCCATGTGTCATTTTTTATTCAATATATGCAGTGAGATGCTGGATACATTGACTAGGATTACAAAGACAAATCAACCAGGCCAGGAGGAATAGGAAGCACAGCCTTGGCTCTCCTGCTGTGTTCCCAGAGCTGGCTTCCACCCTGTCCTACAGGCACCCCGTATCAACCCCCTCCTGTCCACTCAGGCTGCAGGATACACCAATACTGTGCCATCCAAGGCACTACCCAATTCTGGACCTGCAGACCCACATGGGAAGCGCTCTCTCCACACCTAAAATGAGCCTTGTAAGAACTCAAAATAAAAAGTCGTGGCTCTCTGTAGCTCAAATACAGCACAAAGGTCTGCAGATTGCCAAAGAGTTTTAACATGTTGCCATCTTCTCTTTCTTCTGCCAAGTCCCGTATTTCCCCTTCCTGTCTTCATCAAGATAATGTATACTTCACGGCGGCCTGTGGATTGCCCTCCAGTTGCAGTCTTCCATAGGGAAAGTTAACCTTGGACCTGGCCCCCAAAGGGTAACCTCTGCTGTCCACCGGACTGAAAAGATAAGAAAGCTACAAAAACTCCCCAGTGTGAGGGAATTACGTTCATATTTTACTTTAAGAGACCCATAACAGTAAAGGTTGATGTTGATTGGATGTGCCAGGCACCCTGCTAAGTGCTTTATCCTCACCTTTAATATTCACAACGCTTTGAGGTAGGTGCTATTAGTACCCCCATTTGACCAATGAAGACAAGTAATTTGTCCAACATCAAAATCCATAGAATGTAAAGGAGCTGGGATTCAAACCCACATCCATCTGCCTCAGTGAAGTTCTTACTCCTAATGAGGCAAACTTTTACACAACTACCGAGTAACTTAGAGCTAATGACTTATTATTCACTGAGAAATTAGAAGCAATGGAAAAACCTCGTGCCCTTCCACCAGGACAACTAGCCACCTACCTGCATCGGTGCCCCTTATCTGGCCTTTCTTCCTCATGACTGTGATGAGCTACCCTTGCCCCAGTCATCAGGCCAGCTCCCCCATGGTACGTTCTCTCTCACCTACTTGTTTGGTGAGGTCACACCAACAGTTCTCCCCTCTCTTGCATTAACTTTTCCTTTTTGACTGAATCATCTTCATCAAACCAGCTCACTATAATCTTCTCCCATGTTAAACAAAACAAAACAAAAACCCACTGTTTCTCCTTCCAGTCCCCATGGCTCTGCTCCCCTCTACAGCAAAACCCCTCAAGAGTTCCTATGGTCTCCAATTCCTTCTCTCCTGTTCTCTCACAAACCCACTCCAATTAGGCATTGCTCCCACTCCCCCTCATCAGTGCTCTCACAAGGTCGCCAGTGGCTTCTACACTGCCAATCTCATGATCAAATCTCAGTGTCATTTGATATAAATGATCTTTTACTTCCTTTCTGAAACACCATCATGTGGCTTCCAGGACCACATACTCCCTCCTTCTCCTCCTGCCATAGGTGTCAGTCTCCAGGGCTCTCCCTAACCTCCACGTGTAGGAACACCATAGGGCTCAGGCCTCTGTCCCCGTCCTTGGTGCCCTCATCAGTTCATCACTCTAAACACAACCTAGAGGCTCCTCTACTTGCATCACCCATCAAACCTTTCCAATTGAATTTCAGGCTTTTAAATTCAATTTTTAAAATTGACTCAGCTGCTTACTCAACTGCCTAAATAACTCACTTGGTTGTCTAGACACTACAAACCTGACACATCTAAAACCATACTCCTGCCCCGCCCCCAAAATCTATTCCTCTCACATTTCTCCCCAAACCATAATAGAACTCCATCCTTCCAGCTGCTCAGGTCAAAAACTTTGGACACATTCTTCTCTACTCTGTCTGTCCCAACTGATATCTAGTCCACAGGAAATCCTGTTGATTCTACTTTCAAGACATACCCAGAATCCAAGAACTTTTTACTATCTTCATTGCTGCCACATTGGTCCAAAGCACCATCTGTTTATTACAGGAGCCTCCTAGTTAGTATCATTACTTCTATCCTTGTCCTCATACAGTCTACCCTCAAGGCAGCAGGCCAGAGAAATCCATGTAAAATCCAGGTGAGGTCACTCTTCTCAGAACCTTCCAATGCTCCTCCCCATCTCATTCATGAGTAAAAGCCAGTCATTCGATGATCCATAACGCCCTATACAATCTGCCTCCAAGGAGGCTTGCTGCTTTGCCTGAACATGCTTCTGCCTTAGGGCCTTTGTGTTTGCCATTCTCTCTGCCAGGAATGCAGCTTCACCTTCTCAGTAAAGTCTTCCCAGGTGGCCCTATTGCCGACTACTTCCCTCCCCATCTGTACCTCCCTGTTCCCTCTCTCCACTTTATTTTTGCAGATCACACCAACCATTCTCCCCTCCCTTGCATTAACACTTCTGCATTAATTATTACTATCTAACATAACACACTTTTTGTCTATGGTTTGTCTCCCCAGTCAGAACATAGGCAGGGATGTTGTCTATTTTGTTTCCTGCTGTAGCCCCAGCACTAGAACCATGCCAAATACATAGTAAATATTCAGTGAATATCTGTCGAATGAACAATTTCTATAGGAAAACCCCAAAAAGCTGGCCATGGTTTCTCTGACAGGTCTAGAGCACATTCTCCTGATGGTCAAATAAAGACAAAAATCCCTATTTCTTTGGGTTAAAACAGAAAACAAGTATAAATCAACATGTACACACACACAGAGAAATAAATGAGCTCACAGAGCTTACATATTCTACGATATTGAAAAACCTTCTCAGGTGGCTTCTGGCATGGCTGCTAAGCTTGGAGAGAGGGATCATTGTCTCTCAGACCTTACCTCCCAGATCAACCTGAATGAGGGTCCTCACAATGCCTCTCCACATTCCTACAACCCCTTCTCAGTTAACCTCTGTAGCAGCCCTTTCTAAATAGAGGGCAAGCCTTAGAAGGTACTTTTCTTTCTAAGCTGGCTTATCTGATACAGTATCTGAAATGGCTTTCCCATGTTCTTGGCATTAAAATACTTCTCTAGTCTGGGATTCCCAAAAGACCTCCCTCAGTCTTGGTGCCATCTAATTCAATAGGTGTCTCCTTCAGCCTTCCCCAAGGCTACTGTCCTTGCGCCTCTAAAAGGCCCAGCAGTGCCCAGACCCATCTCTCTTTGCACTTGTAAATTCACGGAAGTCTTCTTCATTCATCACCCAGGTCTTTAAGCCTCTCAACTTTTTCAAAGTATCGTCTTAAGTCAGCACCTGGGCCTAGTCTCAACAGCAGTAACGAGGCCTCACTGGCAAATATTAATAATATCCCTTTCCTGGAATTATGTCTCTGCATGTCCACCTGATCACTTCTGAGCCTCTTGGAACTCTTCCTTTTTTGAAAACTCTTGGGGCTGGGCACGGTGGCTCACGCTTGTAATCCCAACACTTTGGGAGGCCAAGCCGGGCTGATTGCCACAGTCCAGGAGTTCAAGACCAGCCTGGCCAACATGGTGACATTCTGACTCTACTAAAAACACAAAAAACATTAGCTGGGTGTGGTGCTGCACACTTGTAGTCCCAGCTACTCATAGGCAGAGGCAGGAGGACTGTCTAAGCCCAAGAAGGTCAAGGCTGCAGAGAAGTGAAATCGCATCACTACACTCCAGCTTGGGCAAACAGAATGAGACTCTGTTTCAAAAAAAAAAAGAAAAAAAGAAGAAAGAAAGAAAACTCGGGTTTTGTGTCACAGCAAAGCTGGATTCCTTAGGTCCAATCAACAGGTTTTCAGCACCTTTGATTGGAAAACAATGGCCTTTTTCCTACCTATCTCTAATCTCTCTGGAGCCTTGTAGAATTCTAAACATTTCCATTTCACAACTTTTATTGTTTCGATACCTTTGTTCTAAAGGGACATACATAATCACACTGCCAGTAAGAGGCCATCACCCAACAAGATATATCAGGGGAATGGGGCCTAGGGAGGATTTCTTACTACCTTCAGTAAGGAGGAAGGAGAACAGAACAACTCCAAACTCTCAGTGCTGCTGAATGGGGCATCCATACCAGAGGCCAACCATTCCACCCCTTGGCTATGATTCACTTGGATAAGGATCCTCTTGTTAACTTTACATCACAATACTTTATCATAATGGCAGCATATCCGGAAGAGAAGGGCTCCAGATTCTGCAAGGACAAAGGAGGTATTTGGCTCAGGAAAGCTTAGGTTCGGTGATATTCTACCCTCTGGGTCTGAAATGTTTATTATCATTTGCAACTCTCTCTCTCTCTCAAACACACACTTAAAACAACCTCAGTACAAATGAACGTCCTTTTCAAAATGAAGAAACCACAGTGACATTGATATCATCGAGCAAAGCAAACACAGCTCTTGGGTAAAGAGGCATTACCCAGTGCTTCCTTACTCTTCAAGAAATCACTAACCAGTGTGCCCCTTTCAAATTATTGCAAAGCTTATTTTTATTTCTATACTCCCAGGCTTAGAAAGCATATTTCTCTCAAAGGCTTTTCTTATACTATATCTGAAATGGCTTTTCAAAAAAGTAAGTTTCAGATTGCATGACATGCAAAATATACTAGCCAGTTGGCAAATAAACATGCAAGCAGATACCCATGGCTCCATGTCACAAGTTTTTGCCCTTTGTACTTGCGTTTAGTGGTACTTCCTCCCATTCCCCTAATTCAGAACAGTCGTCTTTACCATTTAATTGGTTTGAGAGACTTAGTTTTCTAAACAGACTTTTTGCCAATTTAGGATGAGATGGAGCGATAGTGGGATCCAACGTTGGAATCTGGCATGGGGCTGAACTGGGAGGGTCTGCTGCCACACTGTGGCCTGTAAACAGTCTTCTACAAACATGCCAATCTCGGAATCGGTACGCTGGTTTGAGATCATCTTGCTTTGTTTATCTAAATGGAAAAGCCAGACAGCAGATTTGATGGTGGTTATCAAGCCCTGTTATTAGGTTGACAGGGACCCACGCTGGTGAGAGGCCCATCTACCTGGCCCAGTTCAGGGCTAATTAACAATTAGCCTTTTAACTTAGTTCCAAGAGATCAGTGTTTGTAAACCTAAATGCCAGTTTAACAAACAAACCTGCGAGGGAAACACTACTTCCATACTTTGCCCACATACTTTCCAACCTTAGGCAGTCTTGTCATCAATAATCCACAAGCTCCTTCCTAGTAAACATTAGTGCCAAGCAAAAAACTAAGAAAAATAAATCGTCTTCAAACCTGCCCTGGGTGTTGTGCAAGTTATCCAGCCTCCTAGGGATGGAGATGTGGGGGTGCTTTCAAGGTCACAGAGGTCTAAGAAGGCCTGGAAACCAGACAGGTGGTATTCCTTAGCAGTAAGCCCATCCTGTAACTGCACCACCCACCCTCCTTGGGTATCCAGCCCGCAGTCACGCCCCGCCATGTCTGTGCGCCCATCTGTCCACTCATCTCTGAACACTGAGACCTCACTGGGATTTATCTATGGCTTAGTGGCTACGAAGGGCTGCTAAGCAGAAGGCACGGCTCTTCTGAGACACACTTCCCAACTGGAGAATGGAATGGAAGAAAGGGAGAATGTACACTTAAACGTGATGAAAACCAAACGTAAAAGGAGAAAGCACACACACAACACAGACCGGGAAGCAGGGAAGATGCAGACTGAAGACCAAGTTTGCCCAACATGCCACGGCCACTGCACCTCTTACAGTCTTGGTTTCCTCATCTATTTAACAAACACGAAGTGCTCACTCTGGACCAGGACTACTCTAATGTGCGAGGATCCTAGCTTCACAGCTGAAGGCAGGAAGGCCTAGGAAGGTTAGGAATCCTGCACAAAGTCATAGCTAGTCAATGGCAGAAAAGGGTTTGATCCCACCTGGCTCTAGGCTCTGCTCTTAGTCACTACTTTACACTCTGCCTTCTGTGTAAAGGAGAAAAGCTAGTCTGACTCAAACGAAGAAGACTTTAAGAACAGATTCTTGGAGCACACTTATGGAAACTGACGTAATAGATCTGGGCTAGGCTGAGAATCACACTTTTATAAAACGTTGCCCAAGTAATTACCCTGAAGACCAGCCAGGTTTCAGAACCCCTAAGCTTCCTTCCAGATATAAAGTTATTTGATTCCTGAGTTGTACCCAAGCCCAGAAAAGGAAGATGGGCACTGGGGGCTGAGACTACATCCACTTCCCACTGCTGCAGTACTTAATCTTTACCATCATCCTCCCAGGAGCCAGCGGGGGTGCTACACAGATTCCCAGATCCCACACTATGGCTCCTAGGCTCACCCCTGGAGTAGGTAAGCAGCCTTCCCACCATCCTACCAAAGGAGTTAAATATATCCAAGATTCCCTTACTATCCTGGAAGAAATAAACCTACCGCTAACAATTCACAAGCAACTTCATACATGTACTGCACACTTCCATTTGACTCCCACACTCCCGTCAAGTTGCTCTCAGAAGGATCTCTATTCCACAGCCATCCTTCTCTATCCAGCCTCATAACAACCAACCACCTCAGCAAGTCCTGAATAACCACTGCAGTGTAGGTCAGCCTGTATTTCTGGGGTTAGGTTCTAAAGTCTGCCTTTAGGGCAAAAGCCAAGTGTAACTTAAAATCACTCATGAAAATCCCTTAGCTGGAACCCCCGCCTTTGAAAAATCAAAAACCAAGAATTAACTTATTGTGCGTTTCTTTGCTAAGCTTATAGCTTCCGTTTCCTCGGAGGCAGAAGATACCAAGGCCTGAGCAAGGAAGGGCGAAGGGTTAGAGAAAGGGATTTCTCCCTCTCCACCCTCAGCAGAAAGAGTTGATTTCACAGGTTAAATTGAGTGTATAATATCAGACTCTATTGTATTTGCAAGGCATATGCTAGGTGCTAGCAGGCAACGAAATGAATGTAAGACCCCTGCCCTCACACAACCTATAATCCAGTTGGGAGAGATTAGATCATCTCGTAAAGATAGTGGACAACAGTTAAGCACAAACCATCAGAATTGTCAGACACAACATGCTACAGATATCCAAAGGAGTTAAGACATTGCTTTAGTGTAGAATGGGGAAATTTTAAACTGATTCTTAAGCTATGATTATATTCTTAAATGGGCCAAATTCAGCACTAAATCAGTGTTTCAGGCACAACTGACGCTGTCATCTAAGCCTACAACAGTATTTTCTGTTTTGTCTCACTGTCCCTCTTGAAAATACCAAATAATTCACTGGCCTCACTGTCCACAGTAATATGGTGAGCCGAGGTCTTCAGGGAAGCATGCGCCACAATTCTGGTACTATTTGGTTATTAAAGCTTAAATTAAATCTCAATATATTGTTACGCTAAAAGAGTCTATATAACTGAGAACACAGAATAACCGCTTCTTTATAATAAAGGAATCCTTTTATATGAGCATTTAACCTGACTTCCTCAACAATTTATACCATATAAATATGTTGACCCTTTTTTTCCCCAACCCTGTCATTACTTGGTCTCACACCAGCCTGTGTTAAAATTAAACTTGCCTATTTCTGCTTTCTTGCAGAGTCCTAAGACTTCCTGTAAGTCTCGCTGCCCATTTTGGCTTTTTCTCTACTCTTAGCATTCAAGGTGACCCAGCAATCCCTGGAAGATGGCCCTGGGCCACATGGCACTCCGAGTGAATAAATGCAAGGAAGCAAGTGCTTAGGTACACATCCTGAATACAACTCTGATTCTGAATACAACTCACATTTCACTGGGCTTTTTCTGAAGGGAATGGGGCGGGGGCAGGCAAAAAAGGACGGACCCAGAACTTGTTCCAAGGCCAGCTGGAATAGCATCAATAGTAAGAGTCCAGGCACCAATATTTAAATAGACCTGACCTATGCATATAGGAAAGCAATTTGATAAATCAACACAATATAGTACACTTCCAAAATTCAGACGCTTGCCGATTTCTCCAGGTCTGAAGAACATATCTGGCTTTTCCATTTAAAGATGGTAAGAGCACCGGTCAGAGACATCAAATTCAAATCCACATTCTGTTGAGATTCTGCTCAAGCTGAACTTTCAGCTTCGGTTTCTTCATCTGTAAAGAGAGGCAGTTGGACTAGATAATCTCTAGTTCAGAAAACATGATTTTAAGAGATGGAACATGACAAGTCTGAGGAAAGTCAAGAACAAACCTAGTAAGGGTCAGAACAGAAGAGACAGCGGGCCTGGAGCATTTCTGGAAGACGGTGGTGATCAGACAGAGAGACCCCATAAAGAAAATGACGGTTGGCAGAAATCCAAAATGACTTCATGAAACTCTCTCTTATAGATCTCCTTCTTCTAGGTTCTTTCCTGTGGTCATATATAGTTCCATCTCTTCCCAGAAGAGCTAAGAGTGATGATTCATAGGCTGGATATACCCACTGTCATCATCATATACCTTCCACCTCTGGAGATGATTCAATCTTAACTACCTAAGAGAAATTAAAGAGTCCAAGGTGCTCAGCCCCTGACCTCAGTCACTCAGCGGACCAACTCGGCTGACCATTGAGTAATCTTTTGGAGTCTGAAACTTCTTTAATATAGAGCCTGAAAACCTGGATGAAGTTTTATGGTATCTACTTCAATTTTACAGTCTCCAGAGCTTTAGGAACACCCGACATGTTCTGAGGCTCTCTGACACAATATTATTCTGTCATAAAGTCATAACTAGAGTTTAAAATGTGACTGAATAAAGGCACTATAGAAAATTTAAACTACAAAAATTTATGATAGGTCTTCTATGATAGTGCATTTATCTGACAGTCCCATGCAACTCTGATATTTTACTTCTCCTTCCTCAAAGTCCCCTGTTCATTAAACTCACTTTTGTTATAAGTCTAATTAAGACCTATTAAAGTTAAGTTGCTTTGAACATGGGTTTCGTAAACATGACTGAGTTTAAAATATCATTACCGCAAAACAATAACCTTTGGCTTTACTCCGAGGCAATCTTACAATCACAGAATGTTTAAGACACCTTGTAAGGTACCTGACACACAGTAAGTACACAATTACTGCTTTTTAAATGATCATTAACAGCTACCATTTAGCAAGTACCCATGCCAGGCAGGCATTAAGCACTTTGCATATTATCTCTTAATCCTCATAATAACCCCAGTAAGCAGTAATATCTCCATTTTACAGATAAAGAAATTAAAGCTCAAAGTAAATTAACAGCTGCTAATAAAAGGCCAAGAAGGAATCTCAGCTTAGGTCTCTCTCCCAGCAGGTCCCTGAAAGACCCCCACTGAGTTTTTCCACAGAATTTAGGAAGCTGGTCCAGAAGTTTTCTCAATCTTACTGGCTTGGCCATTTACACCCACATTCTTGACTGTCAAAGGCGACAACTGACCTGTGCTATGGCCTGTGTGTGCTGGTTCTCCTAGGAAGACCAATGCTACTCCTGAAGCTGGAACACTTTACAAAAGCATGGGGGTGGGCAGCACATGACATAAACCACAGCCTCTTTAAAGCGTGGACACTGCCTTTGGACTCCAGGAAACACAGTCTTCCTTATACGGGGCCTCTCCCCTCTGTCAGCTGCTAAGAAGAGCATTTCTAGAAGGCATCAGACCCCACTGCAGGCTTATCCTTACCTCCGGAGGAGTTGCCTCAGCTCTAATACCAGAGAAGCCCAGCAGCAGTAACAAGTTTTAGCAAGCATGCTGCTAACCTTCACGACACAGATTCCTGGCAAAGTCACGTTTTGCAAATCTCCACTGCCAGGATATTTCTTGTCCCAGTACGTTTCCTTCACACTTTTTGCTTGAACAAGTATTTCAAGGAAGCCACCGGTTTCAGTGGGCCTCCGGTGCAGAGAGAGAATGCCCAGGAGAATGAATTCCCTCTGCTGGCCCACAATCATTTCTGCACTGACAAGCTCAAATTCTACACACCAAGTATTCCGAGACAATAAACGTCATCCATTATCTGAGTTAACAGGAACCTTTCATTTCAGATTTACAGCTTAACAACAATTATTTCTGAGAGAAAGCAGAGTATAAGCAGCTGGCCAGGCATACAGCCTCAGACCACCCTCCTAGAGCCTCCCCACCCCCAGCTAATTTCTGTGCTTCACCTAGCAGGTGTTATCAGAAAAAAACAACTGACTAAAATTCAGGGGCTGCAACATTCACGAATTCCAAAGTTGTTAACCGCTGAAATCAAGAGGTTTCCTCCAGTTCTAAAATCTCATTCGCCTCTCCTAAACACAAAATCTCTTCACTGTGGCTGCGCTTTGCTTTCTCCGGTCTGTTGGTCCTGGAAGGTCCTGGTTCAACTCAAGGTCTGGGTGGGGAGGGGAGACCTTTTGTTGCTAGAGCCTATTTTTCAGTAGCACAGATCAAGAATGCAGCCCCATAGCGATTAAGGCGACTAAGCGCCAAAATACCCTCTCCGGCTTAAATAGCTCGATCATGTGGGAACCACACACTGTTTAAGAAATAAAAGGAGAGGCCCGTAGTGCCGGTCTCCACTTTCTCCTGGGAGGTTTACCGCTACGGTCGGGGGTTGTCCCTTTCAAACCTTGTTTGCAAAGCCCAGGCTCAGATCGGACATTTTGCTTTAACCCCTTGGCTGTGCCCGCCCAGCGCAGGAGCCGAGCGGGTCTCGGTTGCGGCCGAGTACTTTGGGGGCTGGGCACATCACTCAGACTTGTTTTCTCAGCTGATCTAGCTCAGAGAACAGGTGCTTGGTTAATTTTTTTTTTTTTTTTTTTTTTTTTCAGGCGCGTAAGAGTATATCCTAAGGAGCGCCCCCGCCTTGCTGGGAAAGTCATGCAGGACACATGGAAAGTGGCTTTCCAACTTGTGCGGCGCGCGCGAGTCTGCGAGGGAGATGGGGTGCATAGTGAGTTTGGGAAAGGCCTGAACCATCCTGGAACTACGCTCCCTGCAAACCCACAGCAGAGCTGCGGTGACCCCGCACCCCACCCCCGCCCCAAACACACACGTGAAGCTCAGCAAAGCGTGCCACCTGCCGGGGTCTCAGCAAACATGCCCGCAGGGAAGGACGGGCGGAAAGCACTTTGTTTAAAACAGGAAAAAAAAGTAAACTCTCCCGGGGCCCAGCCTAGCCCTCGGGTGCTCCTCCTTCCCGAGCTGAATGGGGGGAGGCGCCGCGCGAAGCGGGTCAGGGCGGGGAGCGGAGCGCGCTGAGCGCTGGGTGCGCCTCCGCCCGCCCGGGCGCGACCCACGGGCCAACTCCTCCCCAGGGCCGGCGGGAACAGGGCGCGCCCTCGCCTCTCCTCGCGCGCAGGCCGGCGCGCCGGTGGGGGTGGGAAGGGTCGGGGAACTCACAGCCGCTTGTCCTCGGGCTGCAGTTGCCAGTGCATGGCCAGCGAGAAGCCGAAGAGGCTCCCGGGGTCCCCATATTTCCGGATCACGTTGTCCTCCTCAGCGTCCAAGTTGAAGGCTGAGCCGAGCCGGGGCAGGAGCCCGGCCGACAGGTAGAGCAGGCACAGCTGCCCCGCGGCGGCCATGGGCGGACGCACGGGGAGGGGAGCGGGGACCTGCAGCGACCGCCCTGCGCTCCGAACTGAGTCCGAGGCTGCCGCGCTGCTACCGTCGCGGCCACCTTCGCCTCCTCTTGCCGCTGCGCCCAGCCCCACCCCCGGGACGGGTCGCACTCTCCGTCCGGCCGCTCCCCCTCGCGGGCAGCTCGCGACCGCTGAATGAGCCCGTTGTTCTCTGGAGACTCACAGGCGTTTTATCAAGTGACGAGGACGCCGGCCCCGCCCCTCCCCACCCTCTCGCCCCTCCTTGCGCGCCGGCGGCCCGGCGCACCGCCCGCACCTTACCCGCCGGCTCTCGCCTCTCCCGCCGCCGGCTACCTGCCCGGAAGCCACGATGTGGGAGACCCGGAGGCGAGCTCGCAGCGAAGCAGCCCCACTCCGCCGCCCCCTGTGGAGAGAATTGTGGTTGCCGAGCAGCGCAGAGAGACGGAGACTTTACTACCCGTTATAAAGAAAAGTGCAGGTGATGCACCGGGCCTTATTGCCTGAGCAGCCTGTTCTTGCAGATGTGGGCCCACGTGCAGATGCATACGTCATTCATTCATTTCTACAGGTGTTTGTGGAGTGCTTAAGGCGTGCCCAACACTTGGGGACTACAGCTGTGTAGACTGCTGGGTCCTCAAAGACTTAACCCTCAAAAATGATCACAGCACACAGCTTGATCGTGCTGTATAATGTACACAACCCAGCCATTCCCTCAATTCATCCTAACAGTCCTATGAAGTGGGTGTTTCTTTTTGCAGATCAGAAAACCGAAGCTCCGCCTTGCCCCCAGATCACCTAGGATTTTGCCCAGGTGACCAGGAGAGCTTGTGGGAGAAGTCACGCAGGTCAAGGATGGGTTGTTTAAAGTGGCGCCAGGAGCTCAGGCGATGATGCCTTTCTTTCCTAGCCCCGAACTTTAAGAACTAGTGGGGAGAACTGCTGGGCCAAGAGACAGCTCCGAGTTCTGTGTGGGTGGCATGAAGGCTCCTGCCTGTAGGACATGAGGCGGAGCTCCAGTAAGGTGTTGGCCCTAGGGGCAACCTTATCCTGCAGGGGTTCTTAACCCGAGGAGAGAGAATTCATTCAAGGGTACTGTGAACTTGGATGAGAAAAAATTTACATCTTAATTTTCACTAACCTCTGACATTTAGCATGTTTTGCCATTATGAACGTAGACAACAAACTGCAGTAGCAGTAGGATAAGTATTTATGACTTAGTAATCACTAGAAACCATTGGTTTTTACATCACATCACAGTTGTTGCAAATATCTCAAATTACAGTAGTTATTAGACAATTAGCCACATATGTCAATAATGAAGCATATATATTGCTCTAGCAGAAATTTTTAAAAACATTTTGTTAACTATTTCAATATTATTGACTTTTTTGGTAACCTCTTGTGGTTTCTTTTATGTATTTAAAACCCTTATTCTAAGAAGAGGCCCATGGTTTTCAGCAACCTGCCAAAGGGGTCCCATGGCATGAAAAGGTTGGGACATGCTGGCCTGAAGCCTCTGGAGTGCCTTGGGGAGCCCTCTTTGGAATCTGACATCCCTGCATTGGAAACACAAGCAGGGTGCAGCCCCAGGAAAGAGCAGGAGCTGTGTGTGCACAGAGGTAGGGGGTGTCCTCTTCTTCACCTCAAGGAGTATTGAAGGGAACAGCATGTGCCACTCAGAAAAGCTGCATGAACATCATCAAGGGTCCCCACAGGTGGTAGCAGCTGCCAGAGTAAGTCCCTCAGCATATCAGGGGTGTTTACCACTTCCTTTCCAATCAGTAACTCCAGTCAATTATAGTCCAAAGTGGGGTGCAGTGGGTTTAAATTCAGTAGGTGATTTTGGAGAGCACACAGTTTTAACGAATACATCTTGATAAGGTTGAGAAACTATTGGAGAAATAATCTAGTAAACTAGGAAGTATTTGTAAAGTGATTTTTCATGCAAATAAGTTGCAAGTTAGCCTTTTCCCTTCATGTAAAATATGTACTATTCCAGAGAGATGGGGTCCACACTATTATAGCCATAGTATAATGAACCTCACTTCAGAGTGGACTCAGCCAGGAGCTGGTGATGTGGCTGTTAACGGTTGCTGAAATATTCTGAATTGGTTGATAAAAGCTGCTGCCCTTAGCTCCTCACGGGCAACCATCCCTGCCCTCTCTATTTTCCTGGGACTAAGCAACTTCCTCACAGCCTAGCAAATGAAAGTTTAAGCCCTTAAGCCCTGGTGCAGCAAGGGCTCCTTCTGCTTGGATATCCCCATGACATACCAGCTGTTAACTATTCTGAATATCACCCCTTGCTTCTAAAAGGAGTTCTGTGGACCATTCATTCCTGTCTTCCCAAGATGTGTTCAGTGGATGATGTATGAATGACCAGAGTTATTTACTTCATCCCAAACACAGATTGCATTCAAATTGAAATTCTAAATAATATTAAATTTAAATATCACAACTACATGTATTGAACTACATGTATTGCTACTGAAGCAAATTATGCTTGTGTGGGAAGAGGTTCAGATAAAGAAAAACAAGGCTGGGAGTCTTGTTCTGGGATATGTCAAGTGCCTATTGCAAATGGAAAACTTATTAGCCCAAGTCTCCTGCCTACTTGAAGTTGAGTCAAACTCTCACTCTTAACATAGATGCCAAAGATACTTGAAGTTGAGTCAAACCCTCACTCTTGACATAATTTATTTGAAGACTGTCAGCTCCTTCTGACTGTAACAATCACGTTTTGGCCAGGCTCGGTGGCTCATGCCTATAATCCTGGCACTTTGGGAGGTCAAGGTGGGCGGATCACTTGAGGTCAGGAGTTCTGGCCAAAATGGTGAGACCCCCCCCACCCCCCCCACACCCTGTCTCTACTAAAAATACAAAAAGCCGGGTCTAGTGGTGGGCACCTGTAATCCCAGCTACTCGGGAGGCCAAGGCTCGAGAATCACTTGAAATGGGGAGACAGAGGTTGCAGTAAGCCGAGATTGCACCACTCTACTCCAGACTGGGTGACAGAGCAAGACTCTGACGCAAAAAAAAAAAAAAAAAAAATCAAGTTTTGTGACTCAGTCGTTTTTTCCATGGTAAAATAGAGTTGAGTGTTTTACAAAAGTGTCTTACAAAAAGGAGGTTTAGAGGTCATTCTGGATCCACAGAGGACATGTCAATCTCTGGGGCCAAAGGAATAAAAGAATTCAGAGCCCTAAAAATTAAAGACCTGGGGAGGGAGTACACAGTTTTAATGGGGAAAACAAAATCTGGGACAGGAAGATACTTGTCTGGAACCAAAGGGAGAGAGACAGCTTGGTGCTAAAGGTGTGCTGAGTATATAGGGCATGGGGCATATGTGTGTGTGTGTGCTAGCACACATGCCTATGAAAACAATCTATGCACGGTGCAAGAAGGGCCCTACAAATCCAGTTAACTGGCAAAACTGCGTTTAAAAAAAAAAAAAAAAAAAAAAAGGCTGACTAGAAAACAAAATAACACATCACAGAAGAAACTTCTATAAACTGAACTCTTTTACTTAAAAGGCAGTGAAAGCTATGAATAGAGGCATTTGCCCAGGTGAGAGCTTTTGAATTCTTATGTTTTACCAGTACACTCTTCAAAATAAAATTACCTATTTGTCCTATCTGGGTGACAGAGCAAGACTCCCCTCTGTAGGGGAGCTTTCAAAATAATTTTAGAATATTGGTCACTCATGGAGAAGTCTGAAGAATCCGTGTCATGCCTAATATATTTTCCATTCCCTGAGACCTACTTTAATCATTTTGTTATCAAGTTCACTATTAAATTGACTTCATCATCACCAACAGCAGACGATATATTTGCTTTTTTCATGCAACATAAAAACTACTTATTGGGCTGGATATGGTGGCTCATGCCTGTAATCCCAGTACTTCTGGAGGCTGAGGCAGGCAGATCACCTGAAGTCAGGAGTTTGAGATCAGCCTGGCCAACTTGGCGAAACCCCATTTCTACCAAAAATACAGAAATGAGCCGGGCGTGGTGGTGGTGTCATAATTTCAGCTACTCAGGAGGCTGAGGCAGGAGAATTGCTTGAACCCGGGAGGCAGAGGTTGCAGTGAGCCTAGATTGTACCACTGCACTCCAGCCTGGGTGACAGAGCAAGACTCCATCTCAAGAAACTAGTTATTGAAAACATCTCTTTATTCTCCTTCTGTGGTTACATTATCCCAACAGTTTTACATATTTCCTGGAGCCCTCTAATGTGAGGCCATCCATGAGAGTGGTAGCACATGGTCTCTGGAACCCAAGTTCCTTATTTCGGATCCTGCCTCTGCTCCACATTGGCCACATGGGCATTTAATCTCTCCATGTCTCAGTTTTCCCAGCTGTAAAGTGGAAATAATGACATGTCATCTACCCCTCAGTAGTTGCCTTTTCTTAAGGATTAGTAGAGTTGATGTTATCTAAAGCACTTAGAATGTTGCATCAAAACCAGAGGTCCCACCTGTGTATAGTCTTTCAAGATATGGCTCTTATGAGCTATGCGTTGACCACAATATACTTATAGTTTCGTGAACTAAACTTAATAAACTAAGGATTCTTCTATTCAATGGCAGATTTTTTTTTTTTTTTTTTTTTTTTTTTTTTTTTTTTGAGACGGAGTCTCGCTCTGTCACCCAGGCTGGAGTGCAGTGGCCAGATCTCAGCTCACTGCAAGCTCCGCCTCCCGGGTTCACGCCATTCTCCTGCCTCAGCCTCCCGAGTAGCTGGGACTACAGGCGCCGCCACCTCGCCCGGCTAGTTTTTTGTATTTTTAGTAGAGACGGGGTTTCACCGTGTTAGCCAGGATGGTCTCGATCTCCTGACCTTGTGATCCACCCGTCTCGGCCTCCCAAAGTGCTGGGATTACAGGCTTGAGCCACCGCGCCCGGCCCAATGGCAGATTTTTTTGTTCCAGAGAAAGAAAGAGTTTTCCCATACTGTTTTTTTATTTGTCTTTTTATATTAGTGTTCAGAGTTTTCTCTTCTACACTGAAACTTCATGCTTTTGTGTTTAAAAAAAAAAAGTGACACTTTATTCACTCTAAGTCACAGACGATTTAATAGGGGCAAACCTGCCTTTGGTTGGGATCAGGAGACTCCATACTGCCCGCTGTTCCTTATTTTAACACCCAGATCTATTTTGCAGTAAATTGCATTTCAGTGTTTCTAATTCACTTACAATGAGCTCATTAAAATGTAGAGTATTTCACACTGCCATTTTAGGTGGACAAACTTTTTTCAAGTTTGTTTTGAGGGAATTTTTCTAAGCCAGGAAGCCACATTTTGCCAGCCAGAAATAAACTCCAACCTTAAATGAATCAAGTTAAATCTAAAACTGAGTTCACAGGGCTGGGGTGAAATCCCCCACCTGGCAAATTTGGTTTTCCATATCCACCTTCATTAGAAACAAATATGAAGCTATGTACATCTCATGTCACACACAATGCACTCTTGAAAGACCAAAGATGGAGTAGACATTTTAAAATTAAGTTCTTTAGAGAAAAAAATTCATTGCTTTCTATAAAAATGTCTTCTGTGGAAA
The DNA here is from genome assembly GCF_001698545.2 of Rhinopithecus bieti. Lineage (NCBI taxonomy): Eukaryota > Metazoa > Chordata > Mammalia > Primates > Cercopithecidae > Rhinopithecus > Rhinopithecus bieti. The sequence continues at coordinate 169,010 of NW_016824497.1, forward strand.
AAAAAAAAGGCTGATTTTGAGTTAGGACTTAAGCCAGTGATCTGTGGAGTGTATTAGGTGAGATTAAAGCAAACACGCTTAGACTCACCCTCTTCCCGGCTGAGGGCTTAGAGCAAGTTACCCAACTTCTTTAGGATTCAATATTTTTTTTTTTTTTTTTTTTTTTT